>NW_005187416.1:3138716-3147084 GCF_000239375.1 Pundamilia nyererei
AAGTCTTTCGCCTCCTCTTTGTCTTTTTTTGTAAATATTAGATTGCTGTTTGTTTGGGAGGAAGAACAAAGCCAGGAAACTGAGCGCACACAGCGTTAGGCCCTGAAACTAGTAACATGTGATGTTGGTAATGTTCAAGCTTTTGGAAGATGTTTTTATTGTGCTGGCTTTGTGTTTGATGCTGGGCACAAAGAGCTCAGTGAAGCACTTTTTTTCTAGGGTCCAACTTTGCTTTTAAAATAGCCTCAGATTTTCATGGCATTGACTTCACAAGACGTTGTAGCAAACTCTTTGAGTTTCTGCTCCATCCTGACATGAATGCATTAAATAATTTCTGCAGATTTGTCAGCTGCACATTCATGCTGCCAATCTTTCGTTCTACCACATCCCAAAGGATTTCGACTGGATTTAGATTGGGTGACTGGGGAGGCCACTAAAGTACGCTGAACTCACTGTCATGCATATGAAACCAGATTGCGCTGGCTTATGCTTTGTGACATGCTGCATTATCATGCTGTAAGAAGCCATTAGGAGAGGGTAAAATGTGGCCATGAAGAGATGCACATGGCCAGCAACGATACTTAGACAGACTGTGGTATTCAAGCCACGATTGATCAGGATTCATGCTGATCAGGAAAAGGGACCCAAATGTGCCAAAAAAAAAATCTATCCCAGACATCATGTCCTGTTGGGTTTCATGCTGTTGACACTGAATTCTGACCTACCATCTGCATGCCTCAGCCGATACAAAAAATAGGAGTCAAAAATCAGATTCACCAGACCAGGCTATGTTTTTTCCATTCACCAACCCGATCTGGTGAGTCTGTGCCTCTGATTGTTGCTCTTGGCTGACAGGACTGCAACACAATGTGGTCTTCTGTTAGTGCCCATAAGCCGCAAAGGCAGAGCATGTTGTGCATCTCAAATAACGCACTCCAAGGAATGTAAAACACATCAGCAACATCCAAGTGAGCCAGCACAAACTGTTCATATTTGACTTGTTTATTGGTTTGCATCACAGTATGGTTCCATGTTTCAGTACAGCGCTTTCGTCAGAAAGTTAATTAGGGCCAATTATTTAGAAATCTGATGCTCTTTTTTCCATGAATCTAATGACAATCACACGTATAGAACAAGCCCATTCAGAGTGCAACTTCCCCCGAAGGGCAAGGGCTATGGTCATAGGGCGTCATATTGGAGAAAATAAAATATGTGTTGTGCAGTTCTCTCCAGGCCCTTTCATATGATATATTACTCAATATGGTTTCTTGACATTTTTTTTTTCAAGATCAACAATGGAGGTCAAGGTCAAATGCTTAGCCAACCCAAGTACTCATGTCCTCCGAGGCCTAGAATATTATTGTAGTTTGAAGACGGTCCATAAGAGATCCATTGACCTGATTTTCACCAGAATTAAATCAGCCTGAGCTGTTATTGGTATCGACCATCACACAAAATTTGGAAATGATATCTTGAAAACTGTGAAGGCTACACTGCAGAGACAAAGAGACAGAACCAATCACATACTCCCTCTCTTCAGGTAACACCAGTAGCATTGTACATTACAAGTTACCGCACCAGATCATTTACCTTCTTCCCACCCTATCTTCCGTCACACCAACCCTCTGCATGTCCTCCTTCACTACATCCATGAATATTCTCTGAGGTCTTTTTATTTCCACCTGGCCGGCAGCTCCATATTCAACATCCTTTATCCAATATATCCACTAAACCATCTCAACCTTTCCTCTCTAACCTTGTCTCCAAACTTCTCAACCTCAGCTTCTCAACCTCTCTGGCATAGTCATTTCTAACCATCCCAGTCACTCCCAGTGAAAATCTTCAACAATACCACCTCCAGCTCTGCCTGCTGCCCTTTTCTTTTAATTGATGACACCATCTCCAAACCATACATCATGGCAGGTCTCGCTACAGTCTTTTAAACCTTCCCTTCCGCACTTACAGAAACAGTGCTCGACAAATCCTGAAAAGAAATCTGCTGCTGAATTCTGAAGCATTAAAGATGTTGCTGGTTGTCGTCCAGCCCAAAAAGAAGCAATCACGAGCCAAACTGTGGGACTCGTTAGCCAATCCTGCACTGGCGCATGCTCACAGTAGCAGTTCGCAAAATGTTTCAACCGCGTGGAGGCAGGCATATTTAATTGTTATCGTTCCAGTCAGAGGCTACTGTTGAATTGTTTCATCTTTCTTGGCCGACCATATGCACACCATATGTGTAGCATGGCATTCATTAAGTGCTCTGATGAGAAGCTGATAGTGTTAACACTCTGGTGTGAGCAGCTATTGTAGCTGTGATGTTGTCAAACTGTGCACATGTGAAGTAGAAGTATATGGTGGAAAAAGAGCTTTTTATGTTTTATTTTGGGGCAATAGTGCAAAACTACGAGGAGTATTTTTGTTTTTATTTTCAGATTTGAATTAGGTGCGGACACTTTGAGTATTTGCAGAGGCTAAGTATCTTTGTCTTTTATAAAATCGACATCACGACTGTCTCAGTCCCACAGACTCTTAATAAGGAGGAAACATGATTCCACACAGAGTTTTTCACATGCATAAATAATATTTTCCATACAAAACAAACTGTACACAAAAGTTTGACATTGTGTCAGAGGAAGAGCCTGTATTCTCTTTAATGGCCAGCAGGGGCTAACTTCACTGGCTGCAAAAAGTGGTCCACTAGCATGATTTACAACCTCTGTAAACACATGTCTGATAAGTTCATGACCTCTATCACTAGTTTCAAGGTTACTGAATGCTGCGTGACATTCATTTTCTAAACTATGGCCCTTCAATGACTGACAGGTTCTTTCAGTGTCCCTTGGTTTTGCAGTCAAACCCATCCCCTACCTGCTGTCTGGCAAAAAAGGTTGTAATGATGATGGTTAGTGAGGTCACAGTGGCTTCAATCATCTTTTATATAACATTCATTGTACAGAGCACACTTTTATGCTCTAATGTTATTGTTCATCAAGGAGCTGATTGGTTCTTTGGTGATTTATTTGGCTCACACTGTTGTTATCAGAGGTGCTGTAGTCTTTCTTTCAGATCATACCAGCTTAGCTACTCTCCTCTGATCTCGCTCATCAACAAGATGTTTCCTTCTGCAGAGGAACCGCTCACTGGCTGTTTTATTTTTGTTTTTAGCACCGTTCAGATTAAACTGAACCCCAGGAGATCAGCAGTTTCAGGAAGACTCAGAGAAGCCTGCCTGGCACCAACAATCATGTCGCAGTCAAAGCCGCAGAGATCACATTTTCTAAGATGTTTGATGTGAACATTACACAAAGCTCTCGATTTGTATCTGCAGGATTTTTGTGCACAGCTGCTAAATTATTGGCTGATTGGATAATTGTAGTAATACATAGGTTCAGTTTGCGGTTTCCTAATACAGCGCTGTATTTAATGAGGTCTTCAGACACTGTTTATGTGGTGGGGTAATTAATGATCTAGCAAGCAAGGAAAAATTTAAATCAGTGGACAAACCAATCATATTTAATTTCTTTCCTGCTGCTTGTTTGTAATTCGGTAAAATGCAGAGCAGTGTGTCTTTTTTTTTTTTTTTAATAGCTGTTTGCTGGAAGAGGCTAACAAGTACCACTGTGCCCAAAAGCTTAACACAGCTAATTTATCACAGCCACTTACACAAATCAAGTCACTTGTAATTTTCCAGTTAGAACACCTGAGCCACAGCGTAGCAGGAGGCAGCCAGGTGAGAGAGCAGACTGTGTTTCCCCACCGCACCAGCAGGAAAGCAGAAGAAGAAAAAGGTTTCTGCAGGCTCGGTGCAGGTACGACGTGACTGTTAATAGCGTCTTTGACTCTGCAATCTGACACTGCACCCTTTGAGATTTTTTTTATAAAAAAAGACTAATTGTCAAAGTTTTTCTCATCTCCTTCAAACTCTTACACTTTGCAGAAATTTGTGATAAGTGCATTCCCCCGAGGACTGAATAACTTCTGCTATTAAACCAGAAAACTGAAGTGATTTTGTAGTAAAAGAAACACCATCAAAATCAAAGCCTCCGTCTCTCTATTGTTCCTTCTTAATGATACTTCTCTAATAGATGAATTTCATCTAAAGTGCTAACAAATCCTCCTGAGTGTAGCTAACACGTTTCCATCTGTGAACAGTCAGTGTTCGCAGGTTTGTACATCAGATTTGACGCAGCATAATGGATTAATATCACAGCTTGTTGTCCTAAATACTACTTTGTATTACTGGGCACTGCTGTGCGGCATTGATGCTAGTGTGCTGGCTAATACACTGTCATTTTCACAACATGCTTTAAGCTCAAGCAGCTGTTTGACGCAGCTTTTTGTTTCCACTGTCAACAACAGTGGTTTCTGTGTTTCACAGTCTGACTGTGCCAAACGGGCTGCTGTCCTAAAGCGTGTGTGTCTGTGTACTTTTTCTAAAACTTAAAATCAGATTTAAAGGAATGCTTTGCGTGTTAAGTGTTATGATCTCACTGACATGTGAATTTTTGCATGGAGTCTAGAAAAGCTAAAAAGCCCAAATTTTTCATTTTGGACCCACAAATCCAAACACAGTCATTCAAACATGACACGCAATGACGATCTCTGAAAAAAATGTAAACAGATTCTGATTCGCTTGAGTGTTTTATAGAATTAGAATGGACAAAAAAGATGGTACTCTTAATTTAATATCATTGCCAATAAGTGATCTCTGTAATTCACAATGAGACGTCTGCATTTGCCAACATGTAGTTTGGCCCACAGATTTTCCCGTAGATCTTTAGGTTGGCTTAAGCTCTGAGCTCATGGAGAGCCGTTTAAGAATAGTCCGTTTTTTGCCTCAGCCATTCTTGTATTTTTGTGTTTTTGAGCCCGTGACCTCTTACACAGGCTGAGCTTTCTGACACTCTGCAATATGTTTCACTCCAGGATGCTTGGGTAGTCTTGAGACTTGTGCCCTGCACAGGTTCAAGGTTTTCTTTTAAAGCTTCATTTTTCCTTCTGTAAAAAGTGAGCGGATGTGGGTGGACTAAAAAGCTCCAGTTTTGTCTCGACATTCTGCCAAAAACGTTGGGGCTTGTCAACACGCGTTCTGGCGATTTCCAGCTTGGCTTTTTTGTGTTCTTCATGCATCTTCTTCCATGAAGATCATCATTAAAATATATATATTATATCATAATACATTGTGCACAGACAGTGACGTACCTTGACTTTGGAGCTCAGCTTGGTTTCTTTGGATCTTTTTCTACCATCTGAACTATCCTTGTGATGAACCTGGGATTTCCTCTTGCATCCATGTCCTGTGAGGCTGACTACAGTTCAATGAGCATTATACTTTTTAATAATAACAGCAACTGTGGCCATAGGAACATGAAGCTCCTTGAAAATGGTCCTATAGCCTTGACCTTTAACACTGATGCCTATAATCTTCTTCCTGAGCTCCCCAGACAGCGCTGCCCTTTGCCTTCACTGGTCCATGTTTGGTGTGGTGCACAGAGTGATGCTACACAGTAGCATTTGTTTATCCCTTTTAAACAGGCCGAATGGCTCATGAAAAGTTTGAAGGCACCTGTGAGGTTAAACATTTAGCTTGAAACATGATGGTAAAGATTCATAGTCTCTTTGGGGATGCCAACAAATCTTCATTTCCATACTATTTTACACCATTGGTTTGCTCTGTCACATAATAAAGACATTCAGGTCTACATGAGACAACTGCTCATTCGTTTTTCAGGAGAAATTAAGCATCGTTTCAATGAGTTGTAAGGCTGTCAACAAATCTGTCAAGAAAAAGCTCAGACTTCAGACAGGTTTTTTACTCTTGCCTCTGTATGATGTCAGAGAAAGCAGATATCCCTAATATGGTCATCTCTGGCTTGTGACAGGAAGCCAATCAGAAGAAAGCTGGCTTACAAGGAGGATTAAGCTCTAAAACAGATTCAGATAGAAGATATACTACAGGGCTGATTAATGCATTGTATAAGATAAACCATCATTCTTTGAAACTGAGTCATGGCAAGTTGGTCTTATAGAGTATATGAATAATAATGTTTTTCCTTTGATTTCAAAGACTTGGAAGAGCAATTAAAAGAAAAAGCATTTACATATTCTAATGGAACAGGGTTAGGTTAGGTTGAGGGCCATCACTGACAATGGTTTATGATTCACATGTCACGAGCAGAGCAAAAGACCCAAACGCTGGATGTGCTGGAAAATGTTGAGAGTCTTTGGGACTTTTTAATTCACAACTGGTAACAATTCACAGCTTTTCAGAAAGCTGATTTTCAAACTCTTTCTTTTTGTAGGTTCAAGATCAGTTACCACACGGTGGTGTGATAAGTAAGGGTCAAATGTTTTCTCAGGTTGGTGTGAGTCACTTTCACAGGTGGAATTGTTTTCCCGCTGATGTTTTTACTGGGAGGGATGCAGGTAAATATGTCTATGTGAGCAACAGTGGGTCAGGCAGGTGTCTCCAGAAGCAGTGCAGGCAGGCAGGCAGGCAGGCAGGCAGGCACACCAGGACAGAGGAGAGCAGGTTCAAAAGGTTTTGGCATTCACAAGAACACAAGGTATCAAACAAAAAGGCCGGAATTACTTCACGCCACACACACTGAGCCACTTAACAATCCTGCGATGAATGAAGATGAAGAAGCGGGGTTATATACTCCTGTTAAATAGGACTCAGGTGAATACTGGGGCAGCCACGCCCACTTCTGGGAGGGGTAAGCAGAGTTAATAGTTACACCCTCTCAAACACGCACACACATGTGCACACACGCACATGATTGTCAGAACAGAGATAAAACAGGTAGAGGAGAACTGAAAGAATCTGAGAGGACATGGGGGGGATCGTGGCACGACAGCAGGGGTCTCAAACTCCAGTCCATGAAGCCCGGTGTCCGGCAACCTTTCCATGTGTCCCTGTTGCAACACACCTGAATACAATTAGAAGGTCATTAGCAAAACTATAGAACTTGACTGCACGCTGAGGTGGCAATTCAGCCATTTGATTCATGTTAGAGCAGCTCATGAGTGAATGAACATGGTGCAATCAAAGTACTTTTAAGAGTACATTTTTCCAAACACTTAAATTTACTTATATTTTCTTGAGTAGGATTAGGGGTTGCCACTGCAGCATGCAGTGAAGTTCTATACTCCTGCTAATGACCTACTAATTGTATTCAGGTGTGTTGCGACAGGGACACATGGAAAAGTTTCAGGACAATGCCCCTCGTGGACTGGAGTTTGAAACCCCTGCACTACAGGGTTAAGAGATCTATTATGTACATCAGGGGTGTCGGAACTCCAGGTTTTAGATGTGTCCTTGATCCAACACAGCTGATTTAAATGGCCAAATTACCTCCTCGACATGTAATGAAGTTCTCCAGAGGCCTGGTAATGAACGAATCATTGGATTCAGGTGTGTTGACCCAGGGTGAGAACTAAAAAACCCTCCTGTATACAAATGCTTTTCTTTTCTTTTCCTTTCTGTCTCAAATATTAAAAACTGTTGGATGGTTTGCCATCACATCTGGTACGAATCTCCAATATGCTCAAAAATCCTTCAGTGCCACCAAAAGGTTGAAATTTGTTTTTGAGTGAAATGCCACATTCTGGGTGGATCTATGTGAAATTTAATGGAGAGATTCTCTTTTGAGGACCCTTTACTCTCCACATCATCACCATTATCATTAGTTCAAAATTCCTGTTTTAGCATCACCTGCACTCTGTTCTGGGGAAATACTTACTCAGATTGAATAATTAGTGAACATGCTAGCATGCATCACTAGTTTTTTTTATTTATTTATTAACTTTAAAAATACTGCTCAATTCATTTAATATTTTGGCTGTTAATCACTGTTAATCAGAAACGTTATGTGAGCCACAGTGCAAATGCACCTTTGTTATTAATGCAGTGACTACGGGCTTTTAGGTGCATAAAGTTTTATAAGTTCAATTTTAGTGACACGAGAGCTAAACTCTTCTGCGAATTGTTCCGTCTCAGCAGGACAAACCTGCTTGTATTCATTGGAAATGTCATCATGTGTTCGCTCATTGCTGCCTTGGAAAATTACATCAGTCCTTTTAACTTCTTTAGTGCTAATGCAGAAATGTGATCACACATGGGCGTGTGAAAACTGCAAACGGGCTTGTATTTAATTCACCGCCGCCGCCATTCCAGTCTGCGCTTTTGTCAAAACCAATTAGACCCTATAGTCACCTAAACTACACTGACGTGACCGAGTGAGGCCAAGGGCCCAAATTAAAATGATGTCATCACCAGGTCCATTAATTTCCTATAGAGCTGAGTGGCCTGAGTCAATGTGTGGACTCTCATTAGGCACAAAGTCAGGGAAGAGGCAGGAGGCAC
>NW_005187416.1:3148024-3150112 GCF_000239375.1 Pundamilia nyererei
GTGACATGGACAAGAAGTGGGAGACCAAAAGAAAAAAAAACTATTTAGGAACAAGTCACATCCTTAAAAAAAATAGGGAAAATCCAGCAAAGACCCAATACAAGTCTCATTAATAAGTAAGGAAAATAGTAAAAATAGTAGTAGTAAGGAAAGGAAATGGGGAGAAAAACTGAGGTATGCCAAATTACATAAGAACTGTAGTGAAAATCAGTGCCAGCAGGTCTGATGGAGTCATGGATCCAAATTTGAAATTTGTAGTGAATCTCCTCAGCCATCTTTAAAATACAGAAGAGGCTGTGACATGGTTTGGGGTTGCACTTCAACCAATAGTGTTGAGGATCTTGTCAAATGTCGAAAGGTTTTGATCTACCATACAATACGATCTGGAAAGTATCTGATTGGCAGCAGCTTCACATTTCAGCATGACAGTGATCCAAACACACTGCCAATTCAGTAAAAGCATACCTGGATAGAAAAACACAAAATGAAATACTATCAGTCATGAACTGGCCTCACAGAGCCCAGACCTTAAAATGATTGACGCAGTATAGGATCATTTTTACAAAGAACAGAGCAAAAGGCAGCCAACATCCAAAGAGGAGCTTTGAATGTCATTCAAGAAGCCTGGAGAACGATTCCTGAAGACTACTTAAAGAAATGACATGAAGGCTTGTCGACGAGAGCTCAGGTTATGTTGAAGAATGAATGGTGTGATATGCACGAGTACTTTAGTGGTTACTTTGGGTTTTAGTTAACAAGTCTCAGTCATTCTGGACTTTAAACCTCAACTATCCTTTAAGAGTCAGACATCATCCATAAAAAAGGTTGGTTAGTAATGCTGTAGCCCTCGGAAGTTGATATTTTACTGCAGGTTTGACTATTTTGTTGGAAAAACAGCCAACAATTTCCCTCAAATGTGTCTTACTGTGTGCAAGTTTCTCCTTACATACTGTACTGCACAGACCTCTTCAGAGACCTGCTGCAGAGGGGGAATGAACAGACATGTAAGTTCACTGCAGGAATTTCTACAGACAATTAAAACAGAACCAGAGTCACCAGGGGATCAGTGTTGGACTAGTGCTGAAACTAACTGTCTCAGCAGGTTCGTCCTCCTGTGGGAGGACAGAGCTGTTCGTACGCAGCTTCAGGAAGATCGCCAACGGAAATCTGTTGCACACATTCTGAGATGCTTGAGAACAAAACAAAGATGTGTACAGTGAAACAGACTCTTGCATGGGCCTGAGGGAGGCACAGCTCTAATCTGGCAGATCACCAAACACAAAGTATTGCATAGAAAGTCTGTGGCATCATTACATAGGCTTGTCAGACTTCACTAGAAATTGCACATATGGCTTATAAAATGCCAATCACATCAGTCTGAGAGATAATGAGTAGAAGTTAGTGCTGGAAATCCTTTTTTTACTGATTGCAACAACTGAAACATTTCAGCTCTAAAGTGTAGCACACAGAGGAAAGATACACTCAAGGTTTTGTTTTGCTTTGTTTTGGTTTTTTAGTATTTTTCAGGAAAATCAAGGCTGAATGAGTCAAGCGTGTACATTTTACCTAAAGGATAATCTCAAGAGCATGAGGTGCATGCTTTCTTTCTTCCTAAATCAGTTTCTGTTGTGCAGAAAATGATATGCAATCAACACGTTTCAGCACTTTTTCCTGCGTACGTCTGCGTGGTTTTTGAAGACGTCTAAGAAAAGAAAAAATGTGAATACACAAAGATTTGTAAGATGAGTTGAAGTCACCAGGGATGTAAACAAGAGATACAAACAGGAAGAACTCGGGTGATGACTTTGCAAGTCAGATGAAAGCACAATCACTCCCAGAACATCAGTCCTTGTCATCATGGCGCCGCTTTTAGACCTCACAGGCTCACAGACTCAATACTGACGTTCTGGGTCCTATTTAATACTGAGCCATCACGGCAGATGGCTGTCCCTCCCTGAGCCTGGTGTTCTGGACATTTCTTCCTGTTAAAAAGGAGTTTTGTCTTCCCACTGCCGCCAACTGCTTGGTCATGAGGGGTTTGATCGTTGGGGTTTTCTCTGTATTATTGTAGGGCCTTTAACTTACTTA
>NW_005187416.1:3150828-3152975 GCF_000239375.1 Pundamilia nyererei
CCATACTGTAAGGCTCTCTCTACGAGGTCTCATGAAAGGAAGGAGATTTGTAATTCCAGAGAGTTAAAAGGCAAAACTACTGGAGACTGTTCACAGGGGGGACGCTGGCGTTTCAAAGCGCAGAGAACAAGCTCAGCGTGCAGTGTAGTGCAAGACAGAGTGTGCAGCCACCAACTGACCTGTAACACAGTGTGAAGTTTGTGTGAAGCAGGTGCTTTCACACCCAGAGCTCCTTGTGTCATCATAGCAACGTATGAGAACTGAGTTTCTATCGTGAGGTGAATGTAGATTAAATTTCTTATTATTTTAAGATGAGAGAGCCTTTACACAGCCACAGCAGCTCTTAGAGGGCCAAATCTATATCTGCTGCACATATGAGACCAGCAATACTAAAAACAGATAATGGTCCATAGTTTTTACTTGTTTTTTTTCCTTCAGTCTTTTTCTTTGCTGTAACTTTCAACATTTGATGTGCAGGCCTACTTACTAGTTTTGCAGTAAACATCTCAGTCGCCACTAATTTGGTTTTTAATTGCCTATTTCTTATGATTTAACACAATTTCTTGACAGCACTAGATGGTATTACAGCTTTTTAATCCAGCTACAAAAAAATATAATATCAACAGCTGTCTGTGGTCCACTGAGCAGATTTGTGCTATTAAAGAAGATGGTGTAAAGCGCAACATAAACGAAGGAGCTGTAAACTTGTTTTTCATTTACGCACGAAGGAATTAGTGACAATTTAATGTTTCATTTCGGGCTGCTGGAAAATATGGTTTTAATCTTACTGCAGTGACTGGCAATAACTGAAGAACTTTATTAAAGGCCACTTATCAAGAGGTGAATCTGATGTTCGGTCACTCAGAGGAACAAAATGAAAAACTTGTGATTTTATCCACATTACAGGATGCTGATGCACACGATGGCAATTTTAGGGCGCAAGCGAGGGCAAAAATCAAAACGCTGTCTTCAATTTTGCAAAGGCAATTTAGTGCAAGCGAAGAGAAATGAGCAATATTAGGAGGCTTACATTGCTCAGTGAAGAAAACAAGGCGTCTCCTTTTATCAAGTTTTTTAAGATTTCCCACCATCACCACAGCGACTACACCTACTTGTGCCTCGACCTTGGCCCGTTTGTGACCTCAACACTACCTTGCTCTGTGATTAAGCCACATAAAAAGCCACATATCTTTTACACAGCATCCGCTAGCAAGTTGAATCTTCAAAGGTATTTTTTTACAGATGCCTTCCATCTGCATGGAGAGATAATGTTGCTGCCTAAAGCGAAACCAGAATTCGAGCTTGCTCCTCTTCTTTGCAGGGATAGAGCGAGAGCAAGCGATGCAGCATTCATAGCAGTAAAAGTTGTTAATCAGGCAAAAGAGCTTACTTTTTTTGCACTGTGCTTTTAACCAGTGCACTGGTTTACACATAAACGAACTCGGATGCTGCTCACTGGCAACCCATGTTTTCTAAACCTCTTGTTAAGTCTGACATCATTAGCCATTTTGGGTCAAAAGGTTTCAGTTCCCAAAAGCAAACAAGCACAGAGCCCAAACTGTCCAGACTCTTTCAATGTCAGTAAAACGTTACAATAAAAGAATCCAAGAAAATAAGACTTTACTAAAGATGATACAGCATGAGCTGATTAAAGCATTTCTTAGAAGAAAAAAAAAACCCCACTAGCATTGTTTGGTGTTTCTTATAGCACTGCTCTAAAAATACAAATACAAAAATAGAAATCTAAATACGAGTGTTTTGGGCAGATAGTGAAGGTGAGCTAGTAGTTACTGAGCAACAGTTGGGCTAATATAAAGAAGAAAAGACTGAAGTTACATTCACAGCACTGTGCAAAGGTTTCAGGTAAGTGAGGGAAAAACGCTGTAAACAAAGAATGATTTCAAAAATAGAAGAGTTAATCATTTATTTTCATCAATCAACAAAACGCAGTGAACGAACAAAAGAGAAATCTACCCTTTGCCTTCAAAATAGCATCAGTTCTTCTAGGTAGACTTGCACACAGTTTTTGAAAGAACTAAGCTGGTGGGTTATTCCAAACATCTAACCACAGATCTTCTGTGCATGCCGGCTTCCTCACATCCTTCTGTCTCTTCATGTAATCCCAGACACACTCGATGAGATCAGGG
>NW_005187416.1:3152995-3169327 GCF_000239375.1 Pundamilia nyererei
TAGCAAGTTGAATCTTCAAAGGTATTTTTTTACAGATGCCTTCCATCTGCATGGAGAGATAATGTTGCTGCCTAAAGCGAAACCAGAATTCGAGCTTGCTCCTCTTCTTTGCAGGGATAGAGCGAGAGCAAGCGATGCAGCATTCATAGCAGTAAAAGTTGTTAATCAGGCAAAAGAGCTTACTTTTTTTGCACTGTGCTTTTAACCAGTGCACTGGTTTACACATAAACGAACTCGGATGCTGCTCACTGGCAACCCATGTTTTCTAAACCTCTTGTTAAGTCTGACATCATTAGCCATTTTGGGTCAAAAGGTTTCAGTTCCCAAAAGCAAACAAGCACAGAGCCCAAACTGTCCAGACTCTTTCAATGTCAGTAAAACGTTACAATAAAAGAATCCAAGAAAATAAGACTTTACTAAAGATGATACAGCATGAGCTGATTAAAGCATTTCTTAGAAGAAAAAAAAAACCCCACTAGCATTGTTTGGTGTTTCTTATAGCACTGCTCTAAAAATACAAATACAAAAATAGAAATCTAAATACGAGTGTTTTGGGCAGATAGTGAAGGTGAGCTAGTAGTTACTGAGCAACAGTTGGGCTAATATAAAGAAGAAAAGACTGAAGTTACATTCACAGCACTGTGCAAAGGTTTCAGGTAAGTGAGGGAAAAACGCTGTAAACAAAGAATGATTTCAAAAATAGAAGAGTTAATCATTTATTTTCATCAATCAACAAAACGCAGTGAACGAACAAAAGAGAAATCTACCCTTTGCCTTCAAAATAGCATCAGTTCTTCTAGGTAGACTTGCACACAGTTTTTGAAAGAACTAAGCTGGTGGGTTATTCCAAACATCTAACCACAGATCTTCTGTGCATGCCGGCTTCCTCACATCCTTCTGTCTCTTCATGTAATCCCAGACACACTCGATGAGATCAGGGCTCTGTAGGGGCCGTACCATCACTTCCAGCACTTCTTCTTCTTTTGTTATGCTGAAGATAGTTCTTAATGACTTTGGCTGTGTGTTTGGGCTCGTCGTCCTGCTGCAGAATACATTTGGAGCCAATAAACAATCATTTATATTTCTGAAAGCATTTTTTTCACAGCATTTTTTCACACCTGCCTAAAGCTTTTGCACAGTACTGTATGTATGAAACTTTAATGCCAGAAACACAATGTTTGGAATAAATAATGATAACCTCTAAATAAAACACATTTATGTAAAACTACTGTATAAATGTGATTTTTTTTTAAAAAATTAATGTATTCAATCAATAAAAATCACAGATTAATGAATAGATTTAAATGAATTAATTTAGTTCTTTTTTTCCTAAGAGTTTTTTTTAACTCTATAAAAGTTTGAAGTACTTAATTTGCAGCTTTACTGAAAACTAGACAGCTTATCTATCTTTAACACTCCTGTGTCTCACGCTGCTCACTCAGGTCAGTTGATCAGCAGCTTTAAGCTTTTCTAAATTCCCAATTTTCACCCAAACAAAGGGAACATTCTCCCTCTTCCAATTAGGTCATCTCCCTCACTAACAGCATTCAAATCCCAGCTGAAAACAACGTCTTCGATCTAGTTGGAACTTGCTGTGCTATTTCCCCAAGTGCATCGTTTTTATTGTTTTATTTTGTATTGTTACTGCATTTTTTTAAATTATTAAACCATTTTTATTGTATTTGTGTTACTTTAGTTGTTGCTTGGTAGCTTTACGTGCTGACTATCATTTTGGTTTCTATCATGTGGAAATGTGACGTTTAAATAAACTCGCAGGATTTGAGATATAAGCACAGACTATATGTACCGTGCTTAACAACACATCAGTTACCCAGTGTAAGTTTTATGCTAAGCTGACAGCAAAGTCTTTAATCAAAATAATATTTTATTGCTAAAATAAATTTTTTGTTGTTGTCCAGGAGTTTTAACATATACTGGATAAAGCACATTATTATTTCTTGATTAAGAACCCAAATTGCAGTTATTTATTAGCATACTGAACAGAAAATTGTTAATTGTTTGTTGTATCCGTCCATCTATAACACCTTGTTAAATATACCTTAGTATCATGATTAATGGGTATATTTTAAAGTGAAAAGGATTCAGTTTCAGTAATGAAAGTATCTGAGATGATCCCATCTGTGACCAAAGGTTAATTATTAATATGTTGCTGTGCAGATTTCAATATCATTTATTAAACAGCTGTGATCCTAACCTTCAGGGACAAAGTCAAATCTTTGTCATTCTTTTCTGAAGTGTTAAAATATCTGACGTGCAGTTTTTAAAGACTTCACTTAAAAGCAGGCAAAGACACGAGTGGTGCAAATGAATAGGATTAGAGGTCTAGAATGACAGCTGAAAAGATAAGAGATAAAGCAGTAGTGTGGTAAAAACACATGAAGATGCTTGGACCACAAGTGTTGTTTTTTTTTAATCATCACTTAACAAGTGAATTTATACGGGTAAAATTGAGGATCAGTAGAAGATTGTCCACCCTACATACAGCAGCAAGCCACAGATGGATAAACCTGTGGCGAATACAGTAGAGCGCTCAGAGTTAAACATTTTCACAGTTGAAGGAGACCAAAAAGGAGCTTAATGAAAACTTGCAGCATTTAAGTGCACAGAAAAACCGATTAATGTTTTTGATTGCACCATATAGGCTGTGGAAATTACCTAAGGGGATAGGATGTGAATTTAAAACCAGTGACCCTGATTTTAATTTACTGGATTGCAGTGTAATAAATGTCAAACATTTCAAACTCATTTCATGATTTGGCCTTGTGTGATTGTCATTTGGTTCAGTACAAAAACCTGCTTTTTAAACTTGTTGCCTTATGGATTTTTTTCTGCTCAAGCTGCAGACGCTTTAAATGCTTCTTCTAAACCAAGGACACCAACCCTGACAATTCTTTGTGAGAGATTCTTGCAGCACAGTCGCCGTTACTGCAAATATAAACATGCACACAGTTGCACATTCATTTAGAAGAAAATAAATCATATTCATTACACATGAATATGTCACACAGATGTGAGTAACTGAATGACATCCTTCCAGTGCACAAAGACACCGACGGTGAATTGTCTTCTTTTAGACGTTTCAAAGAACAGGTTCTTTTAAAAATGCAAACAGATTTTTGAATCTGCATCATGTAAAGAACACTGATAATCTTAACAAATGTAACTCTTTTTTAAATCAGTAAGCCATAATAATATCAGTATTCTTTATATGCAGCAGCTCGGTTCTTTGTTTGTTTTTACAGAGCTTCTTTTATATAATAAATAGTTCATAGTTAGTACATCATCATCCCCAGGGCACGAACTTTGGCTCCTCTGTTGGCAGCGTCCTTATTTAACCTTCAGTGTAATCCTGTTACTATGGGATCACACTCTGGGTCAGGCTCTGCATCTGTTCACACGGTAATGTTCACATCCCACAAAACCCTTTCACCCTTTTATACTTCAGTGCCACTAAAACGACTTCTTTGTCGGGTAGAATTTTGTCTGCTTTATTTCTCTGAGCACATTTTACTGAATTGCTGTGGTAAACAGTTTTTATACATTGTTGTACTTGTTTCTCCTTCTTCTTTTTAAACTTTAATCCTATCAAATCCCTTTTCATTCACGCATACAGCTTGGACCAAACTGGACATAAGACTATTAGGACATACTTATCTTGAACATTGTCCTGGTGGACAGACACTATCAGATTGGAGACTCTAACTGTGCTTTAATTGGAATCACTGAGAAGATGTCGTCAGTATTATAGACCTCAGAACCCTGCTTTGTCTAATACCTCCTTCTCCTAGATTTGCCTGCAGGCTGTAAGATTATCTTAGTCTTATTCACACATTTACTCAGATCCCATGGCACATGCAGACAGTGTCATTGACTTTATTACACTGGCTGAAAAACAGATGAATAATCAGCTCTCGTTTGTTATGATCCAGTGTTGTGTTTGTTTTGTGTTACTCCTCCCACCAGAGGATGGCTGTGGGTTTTTGTTTTCCCCTTTCTCTCTTAGGAGGTGGACACCTGGGCGTGCCTGCTGGGGATCTGGGTGGAGTCTCGGCCTATCCTCGGATTGGATAATTGACTAATAACCTCCGGTTTTTAACTACCAGATGACCCTCTCTCCTAACCTCCACCATTCAACCAAGAATCTGTGTGTTGATTCGTTGCAGTATAGAGTTTGGTTGACAAAGTGATTAGCCAGTATAACCTAGTGTGTGTGTGTGTGTGTGTCTGGCGTTATTATGTCAAATTTGTAAATAGCTGTAAATAGATTTGTCAAGTACCAGTCGTACATTTTGTTCACCTTGTATATATCCTTCACTGCAGCAGCCTAGTAGGCGTGAGAAGCCATTTTTGTTGATTACGTTTTCTCCTGTTTTTCGTTTAGGAAGTTAGGTAAGTGAATTGTCTTTTGTTTGGTTTTTCATTTTGGGTAGGAAAGCGTAGGGACCATTAGGGAGTTTTGTTTGTTATTTTTGGCACTGCTCACCGCTGAAGCAAATAAATGGCTGCTTAGCACTTCAAAAGATATTGTTGTTTGTATTCTTGCTTGGGTGGTGTGTGAGTGGGCCAACTTCTTGTTGCGTTCAATACTTGCCTAGACTAAGAACGTAACACGTTTTTTTATTGTTTTATGCAAAAGCTGTGTGGAAGAGTTTAGAATTTTCTAAATTTCTACATAAATAGGATACAAACCATCAGATTTTCTCATAAACTAAATAAGGTCGAATATAAGCTAAATAGAGTGAAAGAGTGAAAGGAAGCTAGAGGAGCAGGTTTGTTGCTTTTTGACCTCCCAGAGTATTTCATTCTTGATTTTTGTTGGTTGACCTCTCATTCGAAGTGTAACAATGTTCTTTAATATCCACCATTTGTTCTTAATCTGCCTAAATATAGATTTATTGCATGTAAACTCTAAACATACACCAAATATGTTTCATTAATCAGATACTCTATATCTACTTTTAGAGCTGTAATAGAAAAATCTAATGATGTTCTAAGTTATATTTACAGAGAAATATAGACAATCTCAAAGGCTCCAAAAAGTTTTTCCTAGAACTGCACTTCATTTGTTGTAGCTGGAAAGGATTTGGGTGTAGCAGCAGGTACAGCCGAAGGTTCAGGGGTTTAATCCCCTACACTCAACAACAAATGGGTTTTAGCAGCACTACCTATGACATTAAAGTGTTACAACATGCAAAGCAATTTTGTGACATGGTTTTTTTTTTTTGTTTGTTTGTTTTGGGGTTTGGGGGGGGATTGGAAGGAGGGGGGTAATTTTATTTTTTTTTATTATTCCTCATTGTAATCTCAAAATGCTTCTTATCCTCATACTCACAATAGTTGATTAAATTGGTACTGGGACCCACTTCAGCTGTTGCCTCAGCATCCTACAGAATCCGTTTACAGACAGCATTAGCAGCTGGGAACAATCCATCATCCGTCTCGATCACAGCACCTGCTTTGCTGCTTGATGTCCTAGCACTGCATCGCCACGCTAACAAGAACATTGCCTGAGGAGATTATTATCTCTGGCTCAGTCTCTATCTGTTCAAACATAACTTATGAATTTTTGCAATGACTCTGGTCTTTGAATATAATCTGTTTAAAACATACACCCATATTTATTCAACTGCTTGAAGAATTATTTGTAGGTACAAACCAGTATTACCCCCTAAAACTTTAGTTTAACCAATTAAATGTTCTTAAGAGAGCTTCAATGTCTCTTGATTTGATTAAGTGCGTATTTGCAGTGTAAAAACTGTGCACATCTCTGGTTTCTGTGAGGTTGTTTTAGACAGTTTTGGGGAAACTTTCAAATTATAAGTATTTACACTTATCCAATTTAGTCAAAGAAATGCTCCAGCCCAATCAGAAACCAGAATCTTCTTGCTCTGAATTGGGGAAAAAAAAACCTCCAAAGACAAATCAATCATCATTTAAAAAATTAATAGATGCCAAAAACAAGTTTGAATTCATACATGACTTCTTGACTCAAATTTCACAATTTCCAATGAGTAAATGCACATTTCTACACCTGTGGTTAATTCTATAACAGGTAAAGTCTTTTTTAGGGGCCATATTCTGATCAATTACTGTTTTCTATCTAAACAGAGCTTGGGCTACAGTAACCTCTCAGAGACCATTTTTGTGCAGGTCTGGGAGCAGCAAGTGGCTTTCATTCATATCTTTGTTCCAGCATGAATATGTGCCTTTGGGAGCTGAATATACAAATCCCATTTTTATTTGACGTCTCCCAATCCTAAAATCCCTGTCAGCGTTGCTTTCTGTGAGTAATGAGACAACCAGGAGTTTCATTTTGGAATAATAACATGGTTACAGCTAAGCGTCCTTGTACAGTAAACTGTGTTTTCACACCAGCCGAGTTCAAGTGTCAGTCAGGACTGCATTCATTTTGGAAATGGCTGCATTTACATGCAAATGATAATGTCATTATTTCTAACCCTACAAGACAGTCTGACACTGTTTAAGCTGCAAAAAAAAAACGACCTCGGTAATAATCTTGTTTACATGACTGAAGGCATTGTTTTGGCTGTGTACAGACAAAAGTGATGGAGTTTCACTAATGTAGCGTTTGAAATATAGGTCATACGCATTTTCTGTGTTTCACTGCAGTGTATTTATCGATCTAACTAGAATTTTAAAACGACCTTACAAGACCATTTGAGTAAAACTTTCTTGCCTTGTTCCCTTTTTGTAATATTGTCAAGGATTTTGCTGATTTTGTAGATTTTAGACCAGTTTATGAATTTCAAGAAACTGCTTCAAAGCATGTTTCAGAAAAAAAACTTAAATGTGTTGACATCTGAGATCTTAGGAATTTTGCAAGACACTGCTTAAATGTTTTTGCCACTGTGGTGGGTGAACCTTGTTTGTTCCCTTCAGAACTGCCTTTGTTACAAAGATTCAATAAGGTGCTGGAAACATTCGTCTGAGATTTTGGTCCACATCCACTTGATAGCATCACACAGTTGCTGTAAATTTGTCAGCTGCACCTCCATGATGCCAATTCAGTTCAATTCAACAGTCACTTCAATGTCCTTGATACTGTAAGGTATATATACCCTACAACAATACAGAGAAAACCCCAACAACAGAGACAACCCCCTATAAGTAGAAGAGAAACCTCCAGCAGAATCAGGTTCAGGGAGGGGCAGTCACCTGCTGCGAACGGCTGGTGGGAGGATGTGTTTGTGACACGTTGTGTTATCATATTGGAAGCAGCATTTGGAAGATGGGCACGCTGTGGTCATAAAGGGATGGACATGAACAGCAATAATACTCAGGAAGACTGTGGAGTTTAAACAATGCTACTAAGGGGCCCGAAGTCTGCAAAGGAAATATCCCCCACACCGTTACACACCACCAGCCTGAACTGTTGATACAAGGCAGGACGGATCCATGCTTTCATGTTATTTACTTCACAGTCTGACCGTCCGAATGTCACAGCAGAAACTTGAGCCTGTGCAAACTATATGCTCAGATTGGTGTTTTTAGCTGACAGGAGTGACACCCAGTCGTCTGCATACCTTGGTTGTAACAAGTGGTTATTAGAGTCTCTGTTACGTTCCTATCAGCTCAAAGCAGTTTGGCCATTCAGACCTCTGACATCGACAAGGCAGAGGCCTGAGAAGTGCACCCAGAAAACTGTTCCTCACTTAATGTTTTCTCATTTTTGGACCAGTCCCTGTAAAATCTCTCTAGATCAGCAGTTTATGAAATACTCAGACCAGCTCGTCTGGCACCAACGACCATTCAAAGTCACTTAAATCACCTTTCTTCCCCATCCTGACGCTCGGTTTGAACTTGAGCATGTCTGCATGCCTGAATGTATTGAGTTGCTGTTTTGTAAAGTATTACTTCAGTTCAAATCACTACTAGAATCTGGGTTATTGAAAGACATAACTAAAGTTCTCTGCATAATGCATGTGAAGCCTGTGCCGACTCGTCTTGGCTGATACAATATGACATATGACAGACAGACGGGACTGTAAACAAGATGTCGTCCATATTGTTGTGTCATATTGGTTGTAAGCAAAGCGCATCTTTTATTGCTTTGCCAAAAATACACTCTGTATTTCATAGTTAAACTTAACAATCCCATTAAGCTGTCAGGCTTTCTATGCCCATGCTTGGTTGATGAGACTTTATGTCTGAACAAAGCCAACTGTTGTCTTTCAGAAACATTATCTCGCTAAAAGGTATGCTCATTCCGAGTTGTCCTTAGAAGTCTCTAAATCATTGTGCAAGCCAGCATTTGAATTTGTCTCATACGCATTGGCAGGAGTGGCTCCTATTGAGTGCAGATAGGCGGAAGTGTCTGAAAAAATAAAACTTAACCAAACCAAGAACTGACAGTGTACTTGCTGAAAGTGATTCATAACATCAAAACATAAAAAAAGCAGCAGTGTTTTGCATTACAGCTTGACTGATTGGTGACTGAAATTACTGTTGTCATCTCTAGCTGTAATACATAATGCATAACGTACAGGAAGCCCACCCTCATGTTTACACAGAGTTCAGACATATAATTTTCATTTGCTGCTGGACACATTTCCCCTGCCTTTAGTGGCAGTTTCTCTTGTTATAATTAGCCCTTGTGCCAGTAAGTGGGATGTTTTCTAAAGCTTTTGTTGCAGCCTAATACAAGCCTATACACTTTGTACATGAAGATGTATTTTAGTGGGGATTTTATTCCGGTTGAAAAGTCACATGGTTGGCAATAAATGATGGAGTTAAAGATCCTGCAACACATCCTCATCCCAGGGCATCACATAATGCATTTTTGTCAGATGCCTCCTGTCTTTTAGCTTTGGTGCCCTGACATGCCAGCTGCGGTAAAATTAGTAAATGGACTGGGGTTCATACTCTTACTGAGTACTTAAAGTAGTTTTACACTACAAGCTGCACTTATGGCCCTTCACTTTCATGACTTTAAACATATGGATACCATCCATCCATCCATCTTCTTCCACTTATCCAATTCAGGGTTGCAAGGAGACAATCCCATCTGTCAAAGGAGAAGACCTCATCAATCTGTTGCAATACACATGAACACACTGGGTACCATTCGGCATTCAGAATGTATCCCAAGAAAACATCTACATACACACTGGGCGAGCTGGGGATCAAACCACTGACCTTTCAATTAGCAGATAACCCCCCTCTTACTCCTTACTCACATCCAGCCAGTTAGGTTGCTGATTAGTGATGACCATATAACAACATGCTGATGGAATAACTTGCAGGTTAAAATCATGTTTGAGCCCCATTTGCAACTTTTTGTTTTGCACAGTTTTGTCTCTACTCACTGCTGGTATTGCTTTACCTGGTCTTGTACTTCATTAGGTTCATACACTTTCAGCTGCTTCATTGGGTTTGAAAAAGATTACTTTGCCAGACTTGAAATGGGAATGTATCAAACCGCAATTTATGGCTTCGCCCACTCCCTAACCCCACCCATCAATGTTCTTTAATCATCTTTTCTAACAGAGGTCCAATTGTGAAACATTTGTACATTAGTACAGAGAGGTGAAGAAGAGCATGCAGTGAGGGTGGAGTGGGAGGAGATGAGTGTCAGGGGTGATTTGTGACAGGAGGACAGCAGGAAGAGGGAAAGGGAAAGTTTACAAAAACGTTAGTGAGACTTTGCTATGATGTATGATTCGGAGACAGTAGTACTGACAAAAAGACAGCAGGCCGCACTGGAGGTGGCAGAGTTAAAGATGTTGAGATTTTGATTGGGAGTGTCCAGGATGGGCAGGATGAAAAATGAGTATATCAGAGGGACAAAGTTAGAGAGGCGAGGCTGAGATGGTTGGGACATGTGCAGAGAAGGGATGGACAGTGGAAGACCTCAGAGGAGGTTCGTGGATGTAGTGAAGGAGGACATGCAGAGGGTGGGCGTGTAAGAGGAGGATGCTAGAGATAGGATGAGATGGAGAAGCCTAAAGAAGTCCCTCCAACACTGTTGCATGTTCATCATAAACAGGGTTATATTTAGTAGAGAATCAACTTTCAGTGCCTTATGCTATAAAGATAAAGGCTGCATACAATACAACTAAGTGATGCTTGTTTTATCACAGCCACTCACGTAATAGCATAGGGCTTTTTTGTCAAGTGCATTCATCTAGATTCTGGGGAAGTTCTAATGCTGGGTGAGTCTGAACTCCCAGAGAACTGGGTTTTCCTGCATGAGTGATTTGAGAAGTTTCTATTGGCATTTTGACATATTTTGTCACGTTTATTTCCTGTGAATCTGGGTTGCCATTAGAATCCATTCTAGTTCATGTGGAGCCATATCGATTGCAGTGTGTTATAAACATATCAGTTCTTTGAAAGCCCATTTCGTAATGTCACAAATCCATTGACATCAGAGTTAAAACCAGGTTGATGTTAAAAGATTTTTGGTGCATTAGTCCTTCGAGCTAGTGAGCTTTCAGTGCGCGGCAGGCAGAAACCAGCATGAAGGCTGTGTCACAGAGGTCAATTTGGGGCATGGATGAGCCAGTGCTGTTGGTAGGAGCCTGCTGTATCTTGAACAGAGATTTAGAATTTAACTTGTTTTAACACAATGACAGTTAGTATTTTTTTAAAGGGTCAAAATCTAAGCTGCTGAAGAATACATACATGTTCTATTCCAAGAGTCGTGCTTTCTTGTCAAACCTAGTGCTGCTGTACCTTCACCCACATTGCAACTCCGACACTGTTGACGGATTTCATACATTTCACTAGTAGCAGCAGCCCCTAAAACGTGTAAACAATCTACGATGTTCAAAATTTAGTGAAGTTCCCTTTTTAAGGGCCATGTTGCAATATTTACTGGTCTGTCACTCAGGGTCCAGAGGTGGCTTCTGTGGATTTACTCAGTGATGTCATCGTGTTATCTCCAGCCAGAGGAGAAAAGATGGATTTCAACCTTCCGTTGATGGATGATGTTGACAGCATCTGTTGGTAGGTTGGTGTGTCAGAATCTCCAGAGCCAGCTTCTTCTTTTTTTAAATCTATTTTCCAATGCATCAGTCATTCTGCCTGTTCTGTCTTGACACCTTTTGAGAAATCATCCCATATTTGGACAGGTGAGAGAACTAAATGTTAGCATTATGCATAAGAGGCTGGGGTAATTTCTTGTAGCGGCCCCACCCGTAGACCTTGCTACCAGCGGTTACTTTGGGAGCAGAATTTTGCAGTGTCATGCTCGCGTCAGCTTTTTGGACACTAATTATTCTGCAGAAATGCGTGAAAACTAGTTCTAGCCTGGTGAAAGAGAAGAGAAAGAGCTATTTGTTGTCCATTTGTTGGACAATTACTTCATTCCAATAAACCCAACGGCCATATTGTGTCGTTACACTTCAAGCACTCTCTGGCATTTGAGCCTGCAGATCAGCCTATTTGTCCTAAAGAAAACAGCTCAGTGCCTGACATATCTTTACCTTGGGGGAAACATATTCCACTGAGAATAGATGTGCGAGCCTGGCCCTGAGTCTGCCGCACTGTAAAGAGTGAGGGAGTGGACTTTTTATTGATACTGATAGCCCCAATGTGGGCATGGAGCCACTGGATAATGGAGATTGTTCTGGTTCTCTGGAGCCAGCCGAGACTGCACCGGGACCCGGCTCCCTGAGAGGAAATATTTCATTATTTCATCCTCAACTGGAACCCCTTTGCCTTATAACTCTGGCACATGAAAAGTTTAATTTGAATGCAGTGGGGCTCATTCATATAATTGACACTATAGAGAGTGCACAGGCCCTGACCACAGAGTCTCTATAAAAAGGAAAGTGGACGGTTTTTGGACAGTGGGGTGGAAAATTAGAGGTTATTGTAGTGCACTGTGATAAAATTCTCATTTTCTCCAGGAAATGTTGGATAAGGACAAATCTTTTTTTCACCATTCAGGCCCAGTGATCTGCAAGACTCGATGCACATCATCCAGCCCATCTCCATAACCCCTGTCCCGGGGCCAATCTCATGAAAATTGCAACATGCAAGCTGCGACTCGCAAGAGATCATCTTCTCTCTTGCTAATTTTGGCACTTTAGCTCATCATCGAAAAACAACATGATTGCAACCCATGCATGAGAGATTAGGGAAAGTGGGTGCTGGCACCGTTTGTGATCCTTGTCTAAGTGGTGCTCACAAATCACTTTTGCAAATCAAAAGGGAGAGGGGTCCCAAATCTATTAGAGATGAAACTGTGATTTAATGACAGTGATATAATCATTTTACAGTTTTCCACAAAAGAGACAGAATGCAGAGAAAGGAAATAAAAACTAAATAAAGTTACCTTCCACGTTGTTAGGTACACTTGTTTAGCTTCTCATTAACAGAAACGTCAGCCAAGCAGCTCGATGCATTTTAATATGTAGACTCGGTCAAGATGATCCGCTGAAGTTCAATCTGAGCATCAGATAATTTACATGACTTTGAATACAGGATAATGGTTCATGTCACACAAGCTGGTCTGAGTATTTCGGAAACTGCTGATCTGCTGGGCTTTTCCCGCACAACCATCTGTAGGGTTTACAGAGAATGCTCCACAAAAAGAAAACATCCACTGAAACTGTCTTATTGAAGCCAAAGAACAGTGGCCAGACTGCTTTGAGCTGGTACGAGGTCAGCAGCAACTCAAATAATCTCTCACACGCAGAAAAGCATCTCTGAATGCACATCACATCAAACTTTGAAACACATGAGCTACAGCAGCAGAAGACCACTGTCAGCTAGCACTGCGTTAAAGGACAGTTACACAACAAAATTCAAATGTCTGGCACAGTAGAAGCACAGTTTAATGCACATAGAAACACCACAAAATTCTGTGTAATTAATGCTCACTTGCTCACAGACCACCGAGGCTGCCACAGAAAGAATAAAAACTAAAACTATGTTTCAAACTTTAATGTAATGAAATATGAGCACAGGTATAGTTCAACAGGTTGAGCAACCCACCAATATTCTATAAGGTTATTGCAGAGGCCTGGATTTGATTCTAGCCCAAGGTCCTTTACTGCCAACACAATGTGTTCTTCCTGCTCCCTTGCAGCTTGCAGGTAGAGTTTGTAATAGGCTAAAGGTTTTAAAGCTGACATACAGGTATTTTGCTCTTACACACATTCTGCTGATTTTTCTGCAGTAGCTCTGTTGCTTTCAGGCTGTATTATGTGTTTAACCTCTACACATTTCGCTAATATTATATTTTTATCTTCCTTTGTAAAATCAGCCTCTCTGCTGCCTTTACGGTCATCTGCAACTGTGAGTGGTCAGATGCTGCTAATGCCACCCTTTATATATGAATGTGCAGGGAAAAGAGTTGGTAACCAGTTTCCTGTGACCGACTGACCAATAATTGACCAGTTTCCCGACTGCCAATGTTAGGGTTTAGTGAATCCAAATCACTGAAAGATACCCAGAGTAGGTTAAGCTCACCCAGGCCCTTTACTACATAGTCCCTGCAAGTCCCTGTACTACTTCCTTTTTAATAAAGGGCCCAAGGATACTAGCAAATAGAACAACAAAAAGCAAGACTTTATTGGTTGATAAGAAAAACTAACAAAAGATAAAGTGAGCCTCAAAGAAATACAAATTCCTACTACTACACAGACAAAGTGAAAGCATACAAACCATCATTCAAAGGACAGAGAAGACTGTACTGCACATTCACACAGGGCCCATTGTGGATTAGACACAGGTGCATTTAATTAGCACAGGTGAAAGTAATCAATGCAATCCAGGAGACAGAAAACAAAAATGATGCAAGGTATGTAAGAAAACCAAAAGGTAAAAGAGTTAGAAAGCAATACAGCTAGAAAAGACATGGATGCAATCGCTTAACAAGAGGTCAGGCTAGGGAACACAAGTTAACCAAGATGTTAACAAAAAGAAAAAAAGAAAATAGAGGGAGGAACAGATGGAGAAACACTCAGGAAACTACTGTTAAAACTAAGACTTGATCCCACACACACCTTATGCAAAACTGAATCTCTATAACCAGAACAATCGTAATCAAGAACCAAGAAATCAAAGCAGGAACCCAAAGTTCAATAAAGACTAAAATCAAAACTTCAAGAGCAAAGATTATAAGGAACAACAAATTCAGATATACTAAGAATTCCAAACCAAGACCAGCTGCCTTGTGTTGGAATCATCAAGTCACCCCCATTTTTTTCACAGTTGTCTGTTCTCACAACACATGAAAGTCCATAGACTCTGAGATTATGGACTTTCATTTTTTATTTAAATGTTTTCTGTTTGATTTTGATTTTGTGTATTGTTTATATTTTCTTCTTTGCCTATTTCTTCAGTCTAATTAGTCTCTATTTAGTTCTTAGTTCAGTTTGTCTCTGTGTTTCTTGTTCCATCCTCTTGTGTCAATTCCCCCACATTAAAGTAATTCATGTGACTCAGCAGGACATTTTCACATGGACCTCTGCTGGACGATGTCTGAAAGAATTCAGTGTTACAAAAGATGTATGAAAACGGTTTTATTGGCCAATCCAGGCGGTAACTCCTGGACTATTCCAGCTTCCTCCCAGAGTACAAAGGTTTTCATGTTAGGTTGCAAATGTAGATTCCTGACTGGCCATAGCTGTGGACGCAAATAAACTTCTTAGGTGCACAGGAAACGGTCTACTTCTCTTCTACGGTATTTATAGTGTTCTTGCACTTCATTCATCTGTGACACACATACCAGTGGATGCGTCAGGGGCAATTTGTGGTTATAGCCCAAAACACTTTGACATGTGGAGTCCAGGAGTTTGGGATAAAACTATCAATCTTCCAAGTGGTAGATTTAGGTGGTCCACCTAAGATAATAATAATAATAATGATATTACATTTTATTTGAGGGCGCCTTTCAGAAACCCAAGCTCACCTTACAAAAAACACAATTAATAAAAGTAACAGTAGTCATAAAATACATAAAATAAGTTAAAATTACAAAACAGAGCGTGACAACAGATAAAATCAGCATTAAAGCGAATAAGCCAGTTTAAACAGATGTGTTTTGAGCTGAGTCTTAAATACTGAGAGGGAGTCAAGATCCAGCCATCCATATTAAAAAAGTATCTAGCTGACATTCAGGTTCTGTGTTATGTTCATACCTTTGAGTCAAAGTGAAACAGAAAGCTTAAGATTAAGTAAACTGTGATTTTAAATCAAGAATAAAGGGGGGGGAGAGAGAAATGAATGCTAAGAGTGTGCCAGATGACGTGGAAAACCTTCGTCTTCGGCCTCACGTGTGATCTTTCAGACATGATTGCTCACAGAGTGCAAAAGCAGTGAAAGGTTCCAGTTAGACAAAGGGGAAGGTCTTTGTCACCACATTTTTTCTACTTCACAAACCTGACAATCCAACAATTACCAGATGTGCACAGTCATTAAAATGGGCAGAGCTCTAAACGTGAATTATTTTGCAAATATTCCTCACATTTCCACTGGCATCATGTTCTTTGCACCACTTGCATGTAGGACTTTGAGTCTTACTCACACATTGACTAATAGCTGGGATTTTTTTTTTTTTTTTTTAATCTGACAGACTGCAGCTTCTTTAACTGTAGATCAAGTATTTTCTTTTGTAGCCTGCTTTTTGAGTAGTGAGCCTCTGTTATCATTCAAGGTAGTTGCTCAAGTACAAGATGACTTTTCCATTGTGGCAGACATCTGCCAAAGATTTACTGTATTTTTTACACCAGATTATAAGGCACACTGTCGATGAACAGGTCTGTTTTCATACATAAGGTGCACCGGATTATAAGGCGTATTAAGGAAAACAAAACAGTCAGATAAGTCAGACTTTACTCAACTCATTCTTCTTGCGTCCTCCACTTCTGTACCATTGATTCATTAATGTTGAATTCTCTCGCAGCTGCTCTATTCCCATGTTGTTGCAGTATATTAATGACTAACCTCGTATTGTGGATGGATTATCTCAGTTGTTCTCCTGACTGAAGTTTGGCCCATTTACAGCATCCTGTCATGCGATTGCATTTTTCCATAACAATCAATTCAATTCAATTTTATTTATACAGCGCCAAATCACAACAGCAGTCGCCTCAAGGCCCTTTATATTGTAAGGTAGACCCTACAATAATACATACAGAGAAAAACCCAACAATCAAATGACCCCTATGAGCAAGCACTTTGGTGACAGTGGGAAGGAAAAACTCCCTTTTAACAGGAAGAAACCTCCGGCAGAACCAGGCTCAGGGAGGGGCGGGGCCATCTGCTACGACTGCTCGGGGTGAGAGAAGGAAGACGGGATAAAGACATGCTGTGGAAGAGAGACAGAGGTTAATAACA
>NW_005187416.1:3176455-3178478 GCF_000239375.1 Pundamilia nyererei
ATTGTTACACCTGGTAAAGCATAAACGCTGATCATTTTATTAAAGATGAAAGAATTTAGAAAGTTTTTAACTCTCAGTGATGCCGCAGTGTTCGTTTGACTTTCGGACCTGAAGGAGATGGAGTTTTGGACCCAGATTACACTGCGGGGCTCCTGACTACGGTAGCCGTAATGCTCCGAAAATCCATCAAGCTCACTGAAGTCGTTTTGATTTTTGAGCGCTGTGTACCACAAAGTCAGTTTGAGGTCAGTAAGCACAAGCAGAATTCATACATAAGGCACACTGTTGATTTTTGAGAAGTTAAAAGATTTTAAGTGCGCCTTACAGTCCAAAAAATACAATAATGGAAAATAAAATGGTAAACTTTTAGAAAGTTGCACACTGTAACATAAGAAGGTGAAACTTAGAGGACGAAAACAAGTGAAGCCACAATATCACAAGATACCAATGATTCTGTAGTCTGTATGTATGTATCTATTTTATATTATATTTTGCACTTTTAAGGGTTATGTATGTAACATTTTATACAGAGTAAGATTATTCTGACACTGCTCAACAATTTATACATCGGTTTATTGCAGATTGGTGAACCTCTGCCTCTTAAGATGTTCTTCTAACCAACCCTCACTTTTCCAACCTTTTGTTGTGCCAACTTTTTTGAAACTTGTTGCTGGCATCAAATCCAAAACGAGCTAATACTTTTCCTAAAATGTCACACTTTCTCAGTTTAACATTTGATTTCTGTGGGGTTTTTTGTTCCATTGTGAATAAAGTGTGAGTTAATCAGATATTCAACCAATTGCATTTGTTTATTCATTTATTGCATCATATTTAATTTTTTTTCCACACAGTGTCCCAGTTTTCTCAAAACTGGGTTTGTTTGTATATCAAATGAGGCAGCATAGATACTACCACAACAAATACCATGTAGAAAGTGTGCATAGTTGTATCTGTTCACAGGATTTTTAAACTGTATTTAAAGATGTAGAAATAGCTAATACAACATTTCCCATACCCAACAGATCAGTTTAAGCTTGCAAGTTTGTGATCAAATCCTTCATGGATCGCAGCCCTCTGCTATTTAATTCTCCCTTACAACTCACTATTTGATCACTTATCTTCTTGTAAAGGTCTGCAAGACATCTGGACCAAAATCCATTTATAAGCTGCTTATTAGCATTTACAACTGCAGACTTGATGAATTATGAAATCCATGATTTATTAACACTGATAAGTGCAGGTGACTATTTCACAGTGGCTGAGTAAAAATCAAGCGTCTAAGATCCGTTATTAATATCAAATGTACATCAGCCATTATTTAATAACGTTTATGTATATGTTTAATGTAATAAATGCTCACACCAAAGCTGTAAATGCTATAAGCAAGTTTGCATACAGAATGGCACCAAAGCAGCCATAAATGGCATTTCCAAATTGCATGTTGTCAAAGTAGACTACAGAGCGATGGATCTAAATGCTGTGCTTTTCAACTGCATTTTTTTGCATTAATTTTTCCAGCATTGTGTCCTCATTATCTTGTAAGTACTGGAAATGCTTACATTGCATTTCACGATCTAAATGTCACGATCTAAAGCAAGAATCTAGTTTTTGTTTAGCACATTTTTTTTAAAATTTTGTCTGCTATACCAAACTACTGTTTGCTACAGAAAATGTATAATCCCTGCTGAATGGCATTAGTAGCTACAGGTTACTAGAGGTGGGTGAAATTGGTTGCAAAGAAGGTGCTGCATCAAAAATCTTTTGTTGCTAGTTGAAAGTCTGTGCCTCAAGGTGCAGCCAACATGTCTCAAAAGGTGCAACTTCCCTAGCAACGAGTGGTTGCCTGACAATTGCAGACAGGTATCTAGGCCTGTCTGATTGGGGCCTAATTCACTTGTTCTTACACTGACAGGCATCCTATGACATGGTTAACAGTAATTCCAATTCAGTTAAATTTTATTTATATAGTGCCAAATCACAACAATAGTCACCTCAAGGTGCTTAATATTATACAGTGGAGACC
>NW_005187416.1:3178805-3182830 GCF_000239375.1 Pundamilia nyererei
AGTTCAATAGCAAAACTAATTTAATGTTTGTGAATGTTTAATCTGTTTTCTGATCATTCACTGGAGAAAACTCAAAAAACTAATAATGATAATTTGAAAAGTAGCATTTGAAAGGTGGTCTTTTTACCTGCATGTTGATAGCAGGTTCATCTGCTAGTTGTGACAAAATCATTTTTAATTGTATTTTTTAATGATTAAAAAATGTTTTTTAAGTGCAAGACTCTGATCCTGTATCACAGGAAACAGCAGACATGCGGGCAGCTTTGCTCATCCTTTTGACTCTCCTTAAAATGTTGTCTGTAATTTGTGTTGTGATGACCGTGATGAAGGCCCCAAGTCAAGACACGTCTGTCAAAGAATGAAATTGTTCTGTATTCTAAAAGTATTGCTGGAGCTTTAAGCTCCTTTGCTCTATTATTCCATTTTCTTAACTTCTCATCCAGCTGAGGGTCACAGGCATGCTGAAGCCCATCCCTGCTGTCACAGGCCTAAAAAGTGGGCACAAACTAGTCACTGTGCCTAAGCATGCTTTTTTAAAATTTATTTTGCTTATTTACAGAATAACTGGACCGTGGCTCTCGTTCAACTCTATTTTCTCAGTTTTAAGAAGCGTGTGACCTTCAGCTACAACCAGGATTGTTTAAGTGGGCTGAGAAAGAGAGAAAACCGCCCCTAGAAACCTAATCATAGTGATGCCTGTGGATTATTGCAGGGACACTGCTTCTGTTCCTGTTAAATTTTTAAATGTCATTTCTTATTGCTGCAGGCACCACAAACAAAGTTCCAGTTACCTTCATTGTACTGAGGAAGAAGACAAAAAATCTCAAATGCATATTTCACAACTTCAGCTAATAAAACCAAAACGGTGTGCACAGATAGATTTATTAAAAAAAGTTTCTATGTCATGCGGGCATAGGGACTGCAAATGTTCCAGTGTTTTCCAGTGTTTCTGCGTTCTTGTTGCACGCAAGACAAAGACGAAAAATAACAAGAACATCAGATGCCATAAATTAATTTAACACTGATAAATCTGAAAACATTTAAACTGCAGGACTTTAAGAGCAGACCTCAGGAAAAGATGACTCAAAGCAATGTTCTCACTGCTAAATCATTTGACTCGGTCTTCAAACCAAATAATGGCTGCTTGCATCATTTTTTACTGTCATTTTTTTGTGTGTGCTTGTGGAGACAATGTGTTCTAGTTACATTAGAAAAACCATAGATGAATGGTTTTATTTTTATATTGAAACATCAGATCCTCGTCTTTATTAGTTATTATTATTACATTTGTCACTTTGAAACTACTTGGCATGGGCTTGGCTATTGATTATATGTCACTTTGTGGGCTAAGGAGAAAGCTCAAATCCCATTTGGCCACTACTTTAATCAATGTTCACACTGGTGTCAGAACTGTCTAGTTCTATTATCACGTAGCAGAATTTAATGAACACCATACTTACAAACTAGATCCAGTAATAATCTAGTTTGGGTGGCAGATGGATCACAAAGCCATTTATCGCCATCTTTAATCTTATACCTGTGCTAGCACTGGAATTTTGGGCAGCATTCAGTTTAGTGGTGTCTGGTTAATAATTAGTAATTACTCAAGCAACCAGCCTGAGGTTTTAGAAGGCCGTTTGGTAGATTTTCATATGCACTTATTTGTGTCATACCCATTTATCTCCAGTTGAGGGCAGAAATACTACTGAGGGGGTTCTAATCTCCTTTGAATACAGAAGCAGGGAAAGAAGAGGGGGATAGTGTGAAAGAAGAAGAATGCAACCTTCATGCGCACCTTGTAAGTGAAATTTTTAGAGGTGAGGTGTGCACAAAAAGCTTTTGTTTTAATCATCTGACATGAGAAATGGTGCTCCACCTTAAGAACTACCAACCCCCACCCCCGCAATGCCTTAAATAAATCATCACTTTGCACCACCACTTGAGCCAAGGAATGAAGACTGTCTGCGTGTTATCGGCTGAGATTAAAAAAAATAAAATAAAAAAAAATCCCAGATCTTTGCGGCTCCAGATCTCACCCGGAAACATTTTAATCACAATTTCATTTCACAAAAAGACATTAGATGTATTTGATGAGATTTCACTTACACACATATGGGCCCCTTGTTACAAATAGTGGATATTATTATAATACGGTTATTATAGTTAAACCAAATTAAAAACTGAAATTAGGTGTGAGAGGGGGGAAAAATGTTGAGTTAAAATAAAAGCCTAGCCTTTAGGAAAAAAATTAAGTGAAGCAATAATTACTTACTTACTAAATTCTTAGTATAAAATATAAATTTTGTGATGGGGCATTGGTGCCTGTGTCTATTGATACTGGAATGTCCGCTTGTCTCTGTGTCAAGTATTTCTATCGCTGTATTGTATTTTTGCCCTAAATCTTGCCGCTGACATATACCACCCTTTACATCATAAATAAAAAAAATGAATCTGATACTTAACCTAAAGAATTAATCAAAACAAAAAAAATCACAACAAAAAAGGATATTAAATACAGTCATAGTCTGTGTCACTGTGGTCTAAAATAAATATAGCTTTCAGAAAGGGAAACCTACGGTTTCTGTACGTTTTCTGTTTCAGATTGAGACGAGCTGAGTTGTGATATTACCGACGGTCCCTGAACGCAGCGGCAGAAGAAGGACGGATTCCTGGCAACGCCGCAACAAAGCTAACGTTAACCATGTACTGCTAAACCGTGTGAATGCATTAGCTTCGCAAACATGTACTTATGTGTTTATCTGGAGTGTTTACCAACTGATACCTACCTCATAGCTTCCTCAAAGGCGCGTTAACACATTCACAATGGAATTTTTTTAACGAGCCAAGCTAGCCCAGCTAGCACACTTTGTCTTCGTCGCAGCCACAAACGGTTGACTAGCTAACCAGAACGAGTTGTTGTTAGCTTCGGGCTAGTTTTGGCGAAAATGGCAATTGTGTCTGGGTCCTGTGCCAGGGTAAACGGGTCTAGAAACGGACCTCCTGTGTCAGCTACACCCTCTGGATCTGTCGGGCAGTCTCAGCCCATGATAGCGGTGTGGGAATGGCAGGATGACCAGGGTTACTGGCGGCCTTACAGCGGCCAGGTGAGCGCCTACATCGAGCGTTGTCTGTCACCGCGGGGCCACAGAGGAGGAGCACCCGGCTCTACGAGCATCTGTCTCGGACAATCAGACCCCAGCCTGTCGCCTTACCTCATTGACATACCAAGCTTGAAGCAGTTTCGACAGGACACAGGTAAACATATCTAACACGTCATGGCATGACCTTAACGTTTATTCCTCGTTAACAGTTTTGCCTCAAACCTCACAGGCCCGGTTGGCTGTAACGTTAGCCGGCTAGCATTAGCTTGCAGGGCGCTGTTGTTATGATTCATATAAACTGAGAAGTATCCATAAAGTTACAGTTCTTTAGCGACATTTTTACGTGAACCTAGCTACAAATCATGAAATACGTCACAACATTGTGAGATTAACATCTAAAAATGCTTGGTGTGTCTTAAACTGTCATAATTTTGTGTGTCTGTATGTGTGTTTAAAATTAAGTCATAGCCATGTATGTAATGTGTCATTAGTTCTGGCATACAAGTGAATGAACAAGGGGCTTTTCGTTTATGTCTTAAAAACATAACACACACACACACAACGTTGCAGTTTTAATACCGTTTATTCACTAAAAATCAATGTGCCTCTTTTCTTTTCAGGTAAGACCCGGTCAGTACGCCGGTCTCTGTTTGCCCAGTCCTCCGGTCTTGGTAGTGGTGTTTACTGGGAATGGGCCAACGATGAAGGAGGATGGACCCCATATGAGACGCGAACCTCTATCCTTTTGGAGCACAGCTATCAGGCTCGCCAAGGCACAGCAGATCTGGGCCCCCATGGATACAATTATATAGTGGATCTCACATCTCTGGCGCAGGTTAACAAATCGACGGGTTTCAGACGCCAGGTGCGACGCCAATGCAACCTCCCCTACCCGCTGGCTTCTTCCGGACCCCCAGCTATCCC
>NW_005187416.1:3183384-3190210 GCF_000239375.1 Pundamilia nyererei
ACTTGCAGCTTCTCTGGGCTTTAATGTTTTTTGCACGCTGAGTTTTAGCCACTAGAAATTAAAACTAGTGTATTAAAAACATGGTTGCTCAGTAGACAAAAGAATTGTCTAAATCTTTGCGGTGAATGTTTACATTCACTAAAGCCCACACTTTCACATTTCTCATTGAGGTGTATGCTTTAAAAAGAGAAATGGTTGCCATGCATTTAATTAAATTTTTTTAACTCCTGGGTGTGGATGCTAAAGGAGGCGCACCCATGCATGGAAAAAATAATTATTATTGTGTAATAGTACATCATAATACTCCTTTTCAAGTACTTTAATTGCCAAGTTTTTTATGACTGAAAAAAATGTTGCAAGCTTCCTGTCCATCGAGTAACTCCACCCTTTTGGGGCACAGCTGCCTGTGGTGTTCTCCCTCTTTGGCAGCAGGCTTCAGCTCTCTGTTGCTCACTGTGTGGCTCTCCTGGGTCACTGTGCCGCCTGGGGCTCGCTTCGCCCCATCTGTGCCAGCAAATTTCCTGGCGGGTGCCCTTGTAACATGAACTGCATGGTCAAAAACATCCGTTAGTCTGGAACCACCATCATCCTCACCTCTATTTCAATTCCTTTATTTTGTTTTTCATTTGAATTGTATTTAAAAGTTTAAGGTCAGTCACTGTACACTTATGTTTAACTTAATGAACAATTGTATTACTATCTTTATTTTTACAGTTGCGGACATGCTGTCATAGCCCATATTCATTCAAGCAATATATTGTTCAGACTGTAGTGCACAGAGCTCTTTGGCTACAGAAATAGACCAGTACCACCTCAGCACTGAGTCAGTGTTGCCTTTTTGCAGCCCTTTAACTGGATTTAGTTTAGCGCTCCATCATACTCGAGGACTGACAGCTGCTTGTTTTTCTCCTGTTGCAAAGTAAACACATTCATTGGGCACATATCCATCTGTGTATTGACTGCAGAGTCACGCTCCCTGGTTGCTCTGTGCACATGCAGTCACTGCTGAGTTGTGGTTAATCAGTCTTAGACATGGATAATTAGTCATTCACTGAGCTGGAGACAGTCAGTAAAGGTAAATAAGCCTTATGCAGTTACTCCCTGACAGGTCTAATTTTCTTGCTTCTGGATCTAGTGCCAAAGCTTTTCCTTTTCTCTGATTGCATTGAAAACTAAAAAGGTTCTTAGTTCTTGTTTTGTTCTTCCTGTCTGGTTCATTGTTGCTTTATTTTTATGTTGACTGAATGTCACCGTCTCTGTTTCCTGCCCTCCAGTGTTCCTTCCATCTCTGTGCAGCTGAATGGATCCACCAGCGTGAGCTCTGCCCTAGCAGGTAAATGGGTCACTGACCATCCATCCTCAGCGTAACCCCTGCTCTGTCTATCCTTCAGTACACCTCTCAGTCAGTTTCAGGTTTTATTCAGTAGACTGTTAGTATTTTAGATGCCACTCCACTGCATTTGTTTTCCCTGTGAGTGTCCGTCTGTTTAGGAAAAATGTGCCAGGAAAAGCCTGAAGGAGGGAGGTAAAAATAAAAATGTGCGCACCCTAAATGTTAAGCAAACATCAGAGAGAGGCTTAACTGATACCATCCCATTTGTCATAGCAGTGTACCTAAAAACAGCTTCTGAAACAGCCCTATTTTGTGTGTGAGTGTGAGCTCACACAAGTTTCCTCATGCTGTGCAGAACATTTGGCTCTCCATGCAAAAGCATGATTAACTTCAGCATTCAGACTTGATCCTATAAGACAGCTGTGGACCCCCACAACCCCACCCAGCTCTGGTTTTTGATTGATCTCTTAAGTCTCTAACAACATAATAGTTGGATGCGCAATTGCAGGGTTTTTCTTGCACATACAACTTTGGTGCACAGCAAAGAGGTTTTGGATTTCTACCAAAAGGAAAATCGCCAGCACCGTGATAAGAACACACTACTATTCAAGCTTAAAAATTCATTTTAAAATGGCCAGAAAGGACAGAAAAACGTCTGTTAACTAAGGCAACACACACTCTTCTGCTTGCATGTGTAGAGACCCTGCTTGACTTTGACAGGGCCCAATGTGTTTCATTTGAGGTAAGCTTGTAGTGAAGGCAGACATGCGAAAGGTCAGTGTGACAGAGGAGGATACTAGGGATGGGGTGGGATGGAGGGAGCAGCTGAAAGAAGAAATGTGGTGAATCTCTGACTTAATGTTTCAAGCAATCTCAGGATCACCACGTATAATTATTTTTTTTTCATAATTTCTGTAGTATTTTCCTAAAAATGAAAATGCAGAATCCTGCTATGTTTGACAACATATCTGCATGCTTCATGTCTTATAGACTGTTTTCTTGTGGCACACTCAACTTTGCTTGAAACTAGGCTCCTAATAACAAGCATGCATTAAAAAATGGAAAAATTGATATCATGTCATGATAATATCAGAAGTAGGTACAGGTACTCTTACATCCATGTATGGATGTAAGAGTTTAATTAAAAGGCCAGTATTTCAAAGCAATTTCTAAATTTGACTGCTGGTCTTTGTCACATTTTCTATAGGTGGTGGGGTAATATTGTTATGACCATACATAACAATATTACGTATGTAATTTTTTCAGACTACAAAAATCCTAAAGTGAAAATTTGATTGACTCTAGAATACTAACTCGATTTAACTGTACTACAGTCCAACTGATAAGGGATGTTTGAGACCAAAAGCAATGCCGATATTTCTTGATTTAAGAATCTGATATATCGGCCTTTTTTCTTTTATTTTTTTCCAGGCACATTAAACATAAACAGATATTCCTAACATTTGTTATGTGTAATAATTTACTCTGACTATTTACTAATGGCTACTTGGGGCTCTACAAAACCGAGTCAACCTCCATAGACTTCCAATGATTTATAGCCCAGTTATAATGAGCTGCTTTGGTCTCTATCTCTGATTTCATTCTTTAATGACAACTGTAAAGGATAGCCTTTTCTTTCTCAATCACCTGTTTTTAATTAAGGGTCACAGCCACACTGTCATGCCAACAGCCGCTAGCTGCCACCTCGCACTCACCTCGGCTGATTTGAGTAGCTGTGTTTGTGGTTGGTGCCTTTGGTTCCAGCATAACAAGCAGATAAGCATAAGGAGTGGTGACACCATCATATTTGTTTGATGTAATTGGAAGGTATCGAAAGACTGTTTGCAGCCAAAGGCTTATTAACACTTGTGAAGTCCTGTCTAATCCAGGTGGTGTGCTCTCTTTTTTTCTCATTATTAAATATGTTATAAATAAAACTTTGAGCATAGTGTTTCACACCTTATTTCCCACTTATGAATGACTCATTGTCACATATTTTTAGCACATTGATTTTCCTGAGGTGGTAAAATCTGAGTGCAGTTTGATGTAGTACATCAGCAGGTTGTAACTGTCATAAAATGGCAGAAATGAAAAGCAATGCATTATTTTGTTCTCTGCTGCTCACTCCTAAAAATTATGAGTCAGGTTGTGTGCTATGATAAACTGAATCGATACAATCAGCCCGGAAGAAGCAAGTGGACCAGAACCTCATTAGTGAAAATGCTGAACTGAGACCCGAGGAAATAGTTTCAAATGGAGGGTCACTCTTACAGTTTCTCCTCCAAATGTACAGCTTGAATGGTCTTTGTTCAGGAATGAATATTCATAGGAATAAGAACTGTAGTTTGTACAGTTTTGTCAAGAATATAAAATAAACAAATGTATTAATTTCCTGGTTTGAGATTGACTCGAACTCATTCCCACGTTAGCTTTGTTACAGACTGGTGCAGACACAAGCTTAAAGTAAATTAAATTATCTTTACATCAAATGACCAACACATGCAACTGTTTGCATGAACGTTGCTTTGGCTTTCACTAGCCTGACGTTTTCATACTGGAAAACAGGGGAGCTAGAAGATTGAACAAGCTGTAAAGGCATCAGTCTCTGCTTCAAGATTGTCTCCTGGAGCAGCGCTGCACCTCTTCCTGCACACCTGATTTTGGAACCTTTGGATCTCAAATAACCTTTTTTTTTGTGGGAGTGAAAGATCCTGTTTTCTGTGGGTCAGGTGTTAGCATGTAGGGGCTACAGTTTGGATAGTTTGCAGTTAATTTTGTCCTTCAGATTTCTCGGGATATTAAAGTACAGCCAGAATATAAAAACAATACTACTGGATTTTCACGGGGAACCAGTGAACTGTTCTTCAAAGATGAACGCTTAATTATGAGTTGTGACATGCTAGCTTTACCAGTGGCAAGTTTCTTTTCTTTTAATTATGTAGTGGAGTAATGTTTAAGACTTGTTGGTGGCTGTAATCATCTTCAGTGGCATCTAATCTCATTACCTCATGTTTTATCAGTCTGATGCTTGGTGTCGTCTTCCATTTTTGTTATTTCACAGCAGTCATCCTACCATCCATAAACGATTTGATTTTTTTTGTCTTTAATGACTTGGTGACAATCCATATTCTTCAAAAATCATGCCAGCCTCTATCTGCATTGACAGTCAATCTTGGAGATGCAGCTCTGATCACCAAGGATGCTACTGAGCAGAGATAAGTTTGACTTGCGTGGTGAAATTGCATATACGCCCATTAAAAGTGGTAAAAACAGGACTTCCAGTGGGCTGGAAGTGATTCAGAGGTGCCCAAGGAGACAACCTTGAAGGAAAAACTGGCCAATTAAAAAAAAAAATGTAAATACATTTATAAAATATGGAATTTTGAGCAGAGCTGTAGGCTGCATTTAAAAGATGCCCAAAGTTAAGTTAACATCTGTTCGTTCTAGTGAACAGGAGGGGGCGACTCTTCTGTTTGGAAAAACAATTGTAGTCTATAGATGTCTATGGTAAAACTAACCCACCACTCACTGGATCTGTGACCTTACTAAACACTTTTGTGATGAGTTTGTAATCTCAGTCACTAGTTTGAAGTCTAGTTGGGTCATGATGTTGATTTTTTGTGTTTTGGTCTCATTTAGAGTAAAGTGGCTAAAGCAGGGTGTGCTAATGCATGAGCGTGCAGTAGCCTTCATCGTGTCCTCAGCAACCAACATCTTCAGGTCTTAGTTGAACTGTGTTAAATATTCTTGTTAATCAGTATCAGAATAAAGAGACTGAGTGACCAGAAAACTCCTGAGCAGCAGCACAACTGGAGGCCCATGTTTTGCTAATAGTTAGCCCAAGTCAGGCTGTACCTGCCAAAACGGTTGACTACACTCAACCGAGTGTTTTACTTTTGTTTCTTTTGAGTTTGACTTCTTCATTTGTAAGAGAATGGAAGTTCTATTTTTGCCTGTCCTTAAACGGTACCGCACTTAATCGTAAACTTGAAACTTTTACTCCACATTGCAGAGGGTTATTGCGCTCTTGTAAATCATTCCCTGTGGCCCGACTGGTCAGACTTGGAGCTTGTGGGCACAGTCGATTCCCAGTGAATCTTTTGCTAGCACCAGGACGCCCTGTGTTTTGCCCTTAGCTGATGAGATTTATGTCACCACTGCAGCAACATTAGCTGTGTTCGCAATCAGCACAGTGGATTTAAGACGAGGGACAGCCACAGTAAACCAGATTAATTTGTTGAACATGAACAGTATGGGTTTAATTTGAAAATCTCTGCCGTCTGAGTGTGATGTTTTTTGTAAGTGTGTATGGACAAGGCTCGATGTGGGCGCGTCAGCTGCTGCTACCTCTTGATTTGTTCCCTTCTGCCTCCTGCATATCTCCACTTGCCTCCTGCCTTGCTCACCTGCCCCACTCTGCCTTGTCCCATCCCGCCTCAACCTAAACCAACCCCCACCCTACCCCCCTCCACTTCCAGGCATGGCCTCCATTTTGATGTCAGCAGTGGGACTCGGCGTGCACTTCACCTCTGCCCCTCTCCCTCAGCAGCAGCAGCAGCATCCGCCGCCACAGCATCAGCAGCCTGCTCCTTTCTCTCTTCCTCCTCCTCCTCCTCTCCTTCCCCCAGCCAGCAGGCCCATCAAGCCCCACAGCAGCAGCAGCAGCACCAGCACCAGCAGTTCAGTTAGGAGAGCAAAGAGGCAGCACAGGAGAGGTAGCTACCACACCATCAGTCCTCAAATCTACCTTTTTTTCTTCTTTTTTTTCCTCTCATCAACATCATCGTCGTCCTGTGATCTGCTTTTCATCCTCAAGCACCACACGCTTGAGGAACATTAAATCCTGCATTGACTCACTTTCACGCAAGTGTACTGACTATCTGTGTTGGCTTTGATTCAACTATCACAGGCTTTTCTGCTGTTTTCCCCCTCCAGTGTCATTCAGGCTCTTCAACTCCTGCACCTCATTAGCTTTAACTTCCTTCTTAAGTCTGCCTTAAGTTGGCTAAATGCGGCAAAAAGATGCTCTCTGGCAGAATGTTTCAATTCTAAATACAAGTGTATAGATATGGGTGATAAACTACAGGAAGAAAAACCTGAGTAAATAGTCTGTGGGGGGCAGTAAGTGCAGATAAGAGGAATATCTTGCCAAGCAGCTCAGAGTGGAGCCACTCTCTCGGCTTATGGTGGCGTTTGTTTTCATTTGTAACATATTTATTACAGCAGCAGGTCGTCGTTTAGGTGCCTATGACATCAGGACAAAATGTTGGTACCGTTCCAGCTTCTCATGCAAAACGACATTTGAAAGAAAAAGCTGCTGGAGGTTGATTCGGTGTGTGTTAAATGGGCTTTGCTCATTTTCTGTAGTTTGGTGTCACTCGGCTAATATGTTACCTGTCACTTTCACATTATTGCTGCCGTTCTTTGTTTCTCTATGTTGTCACAGCCGCTTGTTAAAATAAACAGGTCACGTGTCAGCGATTAGAAGCACAG
>NW_005187416.1:3190839-3192523 GCF_000239375.1 Pundamilia nyererei
GAGGTAAATGTTTCCGTGTTTCCCCCGTCTACTCCCAGATCTGTTAGAAATGAAAGAAAAGTTCATTTATTGTTTTGATGAACAATTCTTGCATGAATCGGATGAATGATTCTTTTGGTCAGTATTGAGGTCAAAAATATTTTACACAATTAGCCATTAAACACTCAACATCAGTCTTTTTGTTACTGGATTTCCATCATCTTTAAATGTAATTCGAGTAAATAACCCTTTACCACTTCTACATTGGTTCAAGCCCCACGTCTGATAACATGTCCACGCAAATTGTCTTTAACTTGAAGAGTATAAGAGATAATCTGGTTGGGAATTATTCCCAGACTTTGTTTTCTCCTTAGCGCTCCTCCCTTTAGCGGCTGCTACAGCGGATCATCACACCACAGCATCCTCCTCTGTCACTCCAGAAATCTGTGGTCGTCTTCTTTTCTTCCCATCCTTTGCCCAGTATACCCACCATCCCTCCTCTGTGCACATGTCCAAACAATCTCAATCATGTCTCTCTAACTTTTTTTCCAAAGCTCAACCTGAGCTGTCTCTCTAATGTTCCCAATTCGGTTACTCCAAATCAAACACCTGTAGCTGTTTCTGCGTGTCCTCCTAGACCAAAAGACTTTCTGCTGTCTCGGCTCAAGCTTAACTAAACACTGAGTTTGGACTTAATAGAGAACCACAATTCAAAACTGAATGCAGCACAAAAATTGTTTTATCTCAGCTGTCTTGTTCGATAGTGATTGTTGAGCCGAATGGTAAATAAGTTTCTGTGAAGTGAGTTTGTGTTGTGTAATTTTGCTCTGAGCATAGATATCTCATGTACCTTCAGGACTGTATTATCTGCATGGACCAACTGTCCAACCCATCTGGCTACGAGACCCCATCCACAGAGGAGGGAGGCCAGAGCATCCAGCCAGACACTGTGGGAAAATTCATCAAATGTGGGCACACCCTGCATATGCTCTGCATGCTGGCCATGTACAACAATGGAACGAAGGTAAGAGACTTTTATCAGCAGTGTAGCCTCAGATCTGAAGGACGAAAACCACCACAACCGTGTGAGGACTTTTATTTAATCTTTATTTAACCAGTAAAAAAAAAACTGAGATTAAAAACATCTTTAAAAGAGTGTCCTGCCCAAGAGAGACAGCAGTACAGTCAGAAGTTGCATAAATTAAACCCCCCACCCCACAGGAAGCCAGAGGAAGTAAAAAAAAAAAAAACCCCACACCCATAGATTACCTTATTTGTTCGCCCCAGCTTTATCTCGGCTAAGTGTGAAAACCTCTAATGGATTTGGCACTAGTTTATGGGTGTACTAATTTCTCTGTATCACTGGGCGTGTTGGTAGCTACATCTGTCATCATGTGGCCACAGACATGTAGTGACAGCGGTTTGGGGGAGTAGAGCAGCATCACCAACATTTGTAACATCACCAACAAAACAATTTCCCAACTGGTGTTGATTCTACTAAGGCCGAAGATAGAAAGATGCTGACTGTAAGAGTCTGTAAGTCTGATGGCCAGTAAGCCGGTCCTGGCTACAGCACTAGCGCCTCTGCCATGTTTGTTTCAGGTCATTTCAAATGCAGATATGTGGAATAGCATTTAGGATGAATTTCTACTTCAGAGAATAATACCCTGAAACAAAGTCTATAAGTTCAATCTTTGTACTTTTA
>NW_005187416.1:3193737-3195201 GCF_000239375.1 Pundamilia nyererei
GGATGACTGGAAGAAAAACTGTTGCCTGGACGACAGCTTGTTCACCATTAGCCAGGGCTTTCTAAAGTAGTTTAACAGTCTGATGCTCGGCTTTGCTGCTAAAGAGCCTTTTCCTGCATGCTGCTGTGAACGGCTCAGAGTTACTTCCTCCTTTTATTACAGCGTTTTAGGAAAGAAAGCCCAATTTCGTTCGCAATTTCTTCTGTCTGTAAATCTGACTTTTATGTATTTATTTATAACCTCCACATACACAGCCGGCCTGAAGTTGTAAGCACTTAAATGCAGTTTGTATCGATCTGTTGGTTTACTGTTAACAATCTGCAAAATCTTTGATTAGATTATCCGACTGTTCCGAGTGACCTCTCTCTCTCTCTCTCTGTTGTATTAAGCTTTATAACTTAACATCAGTCACTTTGTGTCCTTGTCACCAGGGTCCCGAGCATCCCAACCCAGGCCAGCCGTACACCTGTAGAGGCTTCCCTCGCTTCTGTTTCCTGCCAGACAACGACAAGGGCAGAAAGGTAAGAACATCAACTTGCCGGAACTCGACAGGCGAACGTCATCTACCCAAACATCGGCGTAGTGCTCCACGAGGACTCCAGCGCGCTGTTATCATTAATGTTGTGCTCATTTATAGGGCTGTGTTGTTTTCATGGTGCATCAGTGCCTCATGCCGTCTTCACTGGTAACCACAGTCGTACTCTTTAGAGTCTATAAATAATCTCTTATGTAATTCACTAATGGAAAATTGGATTAAATTATTCCAGTTGTAGTTTATCTGTGCCGCGCCGCAGACTCATTTCCAGCAGCAGACGCTGGCGGGTGAGCGCTGCCTGCACTGCATGGATGTGAGATCATGAAAATATCCCCACGTTGGGGACACAGCCGTATTGTATTTTCATAATGTAGGCTCTCTGCTACAGTTCATGACCTCAATGATGTATTTTGTTTTTCATGCCATAATGAAATACATGGATGGATTCAGGTCTGGACTGCAGTGAGACCAGCTTGCTTGCAGATAATTAAATAAGACAAGAAAGGAAAGAAGGTAAAAGTTAGAGACCCTAAAATAATACGGAGAAAACCCCAACAATTAGACAAGCCACATCTGGTCTTTAAGTCTGACGTCATTAGGGTCCAAACTCCACTTCAGGTCCCAAAGTCAAAGGAACACTGCAGCATTACTGAGAGTTACAAACTGTCTAAATTATTTTATCTGTAATAAAATCCATCCATAAAAACAGATTCTATGAAATTTAACACAATCAGCAGGAAGTTAGCTCGCTAGTTTCCACCTAAACACAATATAGCATGTTCTGACTGACAGATTTCTGAAAAAATTAAAACGTACAGCTCTGCTATCACTTCCAACATAAATGAAGAAAAACTAAACAGCAGTGACGTTTGTAGGGTTACTGAAGTTGGACTAGCTGGTACATAATGATGTGCTACGTGATCGCTAGC
>NW_005187416.1:3196151-3238296 GCF_000239375.1 Pundamilia nyererei
GTAGCAGGGTTCATAAGTCATCACTTAAAGACCACATGAGCAAGCGCATGGCAACAGTGGGAAGGAAAAACTCCCTTTTACCAGGAAGAAACCTCTCACAGAACCAGACTCGTCTTAAGTTATTGAACAATTGTTTAATTGAGCTGTGAACTATTCAGTGACACAAACAAAAGTAACAAATCTATATTTTAAAGGCTGGAAAATGATGAGATGATAAATCCAGCCGTGTCTCACAAGCGTTCCTTGTGTTTCTGCTGTAAAGGTCCTCGAGCTGCTGAAGGTGGCGTGGATGCGGCGTCTCATCTTCACCGTGGGAACGTCCAGCACCACCGGAGAGCCCGACACAGTGGTGTGGAACGGCATCCACCACAAAACCGAGATGATGTCCAACTTATCGGGCCACGGCTACCCTGACCCCAACTATTTGGACAATGTTCTGTCTGAGCTGGCCTCTCAGGGCGTGACAGAGGACTGCCTCAAACCCCCAGGAAGCGGCAGCGGCGCCAGCTAGGCCTCAGCTCCGAGCTTCGCACGCTTCCACTCACCGCTAAACCATCGAGAGTTAACCCTCCTGAATCCTCTGCTCTGTGCCCAGGTGGACTTCCTGCAACATCTCTGTGTTAATAAATTCATGTCAGCGTCCACCCAAACCTCATGGAGTGAGCGAAGGGAGGGAAAGTGAGCTAAATAAAAGCCTTGAATCTTCTTTGAGAGGAGACACAGTTGGAGTAGAATTGTTTGGTTGCATCACGTGTTACAGGAGATTGGACTCAGATTAAAAAAAAAACAAGAAAAAAGCAGCAGGGCTCCACTGACTGAGCCCTCCATCAAACCTCCATCAGCTGGAGGTTCTTTCTGTTTATTTGTTCGTCCGTTTGTTTGTTTGTTTTATTCTATTCTCTTCTTTTTCTCATCAAGCCTCATCTATATCCCCTCATTCGGTTTCCATGAGAATGAGAGCTTACGCTGGGGATAAAAGGTCTCACAAGCACTTTAGTTCTGACGCTGCATTTAGCTGGCAAGATGTGCGATCTCCCCATAAAGGGCAATTCTTCTTCTTCTGTTGTTTTTAAATTGGTAACTAATGCCAAAGTGTTTCTGCTGAAAACGTTCACGTTTAGCTCAGCGACATGGACACCTCTCGTAGCAAACTCCGTATCGATGAGAAGAGGCAATATTTACTGTTGTAAATAAATCTAAAAAAGAATTAGACAAAAATATGTTTAAAAAAACATTTAACACTACTTCTGATCTGACCGTGATATATTTAACACAATTTGATGAGAAGAAGCACTCACAACAGTCTGATTTAACTTTTTATTTTATTTTTTATTTTCGGATGTGCAGAACCTACGCCACGTTAGGTTCGCTCACTTAAATGTTTTACAGTTTGTGTTGCCGTGTGTGACACGGGGACAAGGTGTATAGCTCCCCGACGACCTCAGTTCTCCTGTCCAGACAGGTGTAAACGGCTGCCGAGATGAAACAAAAAACAAAACAACGGCTCTGGATGAGAACATTTTTAGTGTGACAATCAAGGTCATCGGACTCGTCTCGATTTTAAAGAAAAAAAGATCCTGCGGGTTGCCGCCTCCTGTATTCACATGCATTATTCTGCTCACAGTACTGCAGTACAGTCGCTCAACTCAGTCTTGACATGTATACAAACAACAAGAAAAAATGGGGGAAAAAAAATATCTGCAATAAAGACATAATGCAAAACGAGCCCTGGTTCGTCTCTTGTATCCGAGTATCTGTTTGAGCTGACGAAGCTTCAGTCAGCAGGGTAGTGTTGCAGTTTTTGTACTTTAAGGTGCTTCAGGTCCTTGTATGCGACCCCCACTAATTAGCTGCTGTATGACCACTCGACGTGATCATCATGGATAATGGCTCTCAATACATGGCTCCCTGAAGCATTATAGATTGGCATCTAATCACGTCCAGAGAGGGCAGAAAGAAGATGAAGGTGGGAGATGTCTGATGGTGCTGTAGGTGGTCACAGCAAAACGCATTATCCTGATTATTTGCTTCTGTTTGTTATGGTGAAACGATAGCTGGGTTTCCTTTGCAGGAAGTGTGGCCTTAGTACACTTGGAGGAGCTCCTCCAATTAAAGGGAACCAGCTGAGGTGGTTCTGGTATCTGACTAGGACACATCGGGGATTGCAGGGATGGACTGCTGGACGGGATGGACGTCCATCAAGTCTACATACATCTGCCAGCAAAACAAAGAGTCTCCAAACATCAAAGAGCGAGGAGGTAAAGGTTCTTTGGCAACGCTTATCACCTTGACTTCTTATCTTCAGCCTTCACCTGCACCTGGTAAAGATGCAGAGCTGCAATAAAATGAGTCTGTGTATCAGCTGCTTCCCCGTTGCCATGACGATGAAATTCCAGCATGAGCACCTCTTCAGTCATTTGAGGATACAGAATAATGTAGATGAGGAAGTAAGGTTTTTCTTTTTGTACCTGAAGTCTGTGAAGCTAAAAATAAAACCTATTAAGGCAACACTTAAATCAGTATAGCGTCAGGTGAGTTAAGTAACAGACTGGCCTACTTTAAAAGTAGATTCTGTCACCACACATTATCCCCATAAACTTTGACATGAATTTCTGAAAAGAAATCAGTGAAACTGTTTAAAAAAAATTACTATTTTTAAAAATTAGTTGATCTCTTAAATTGTAAGAAAAACATGTAAAATTGCAGAGCTGTAGCTCTTTGATTGTCCTGTCAGAAAATTATATTTTATTTATTTTTACAGTGTATCATTGTTTAAAAAAAAAAAAAGGGAAAAAGATGACATTTTCTGTCATTTAAATTTTTTTATCTATTACCTAAATATTTTGGTGTATCATGGGGGAGATCTTTATCAGTAAAGATAAAGCTGTAAAACTTGTGAAAATACAGTTAAAAGTTTTCCACAGCTTTTAAGTAGGGCCGGATTAGAGTCTTCGCTGATCTGGCCCCCAGCCCTTATGTTTGACACTCATAATCTAAACCAGGGTTGGGCAACTCCAGGCCTCGAGTGCCGGTGTCCTGCAGGTTTTAGATGTCACCCTGGGTCTACACACCTGAATCAAATGATTAGTTCATCACCAGGCCTCTGGAGAACTTCGAGACATGTTGAGGAGGTAATTTAGCCATTTAAATCAGCTATAAATTTAAATCAGCTATAAATGTCACCACCAGGAGGTGGTGTTAAAACACCACCTCCTGGTGGTGACATTTATATCTAAAGTTGCAGAAGGAAATTACATAAAGTACCTTTAAAGCTCAGTGGGGATGTAAAAGCTTTATCTACCTAACCCCTCCAGTTTAACTCCAGACACTGGATTAATGTGTTCTGATCAGATTCCACTGACTGGTCTAAACATGAAACACTCCTAGTTATGACGCAATAATAGGCATGGGTCAAGTAGAGGTGAGGTGCCTGCATTAGGCGCCAGTTGTGGCATGAGTTCAGGTTTATTAATAGGCTTAAACACGGGCCAGCTTTAGGGCTTAAACTTGGCCCTGGGTATGAAATGCTGCAGGTTATTACTGGTCCTGGGTCACCACATGTTGCTAAGAAACCAATCCAGCCCCTCCTGTTACAACATCTGCCATGACTTTTTGATTCAGACATAGCTCAGTCCCAGCCACCCAATCCCACGGCTGCTTATTCCACCGAGAAGAGCTAAAAAGAAACACAAATACGGATCTCTGTTTTCTAGTTGTGACTCTATGCTCCCATCATTCATAGCAAGAAGCTGTTAAACAAGAAGTGCTTTCAAAGCCTTTAGGACGTAGCTGCCGAGGAGTCTTTATGTATGCCCTGTGTGTTCAGTGCACTGCTCGGTGCCTTCTGAGCAGTTTTAGATATCTAGCTGCAGAGCACGAACCCATTGCTTCCTGCTAAATAAATGTTCCTTTAACCACTCAAACATTTATTTCTAGTGGAAATGTTAAGGGGAGAACATGACCGCTTGGCAGGGTATTTCACTTTGACTCTGTCTTAATGGACTCTTAAGTGCACAGAAGAGCTTTTTTGCTTTAAGTTACCTGCAGCAAGCAGAGAATTATGGATAGCAACAATAACGTCCCGTGTTTCCCTGCCAAGAAGGTTAGGTTTGTGCTGCTGTGAGCCAGTTTGTCTTTTTTTAGCAGGATGAGGTGAAAACTACTGGGGCACATTTTTGTGAAGGCTGGTGGATAAGTGGAGTGTACTGAAAGGAATTTGAAAGACAGGAGGCAGCGACCTCTCCGGGTGAACAGTGAAGCCAACAGTTGGACGCAACTACAGTTTCTGGAGTGGCCACTTGAGGCAGACAGCAGTGGTGAGCCAATCCCCATGGACTTCCGTGTTAAAATGACCGACTTTAGAGCTGAAATACAAGTTTACAGCTCAGTATGAAGAGATATCTTTGTAATCTTTAGGCAGATTCCGCCTTCATAATAGTAATTGCACTTTTGCAATTTTTTAATGCACCTTTTTCATGAGTGGTGTACTGCTGTGTACGGATTCCTTTGATTAACTGAGTTCATATAGGGCTGAAATCCCAAATGTTCCCAATATTTGGGATTTCACTCCTAATTTTACAACAAAGTTGGCTCACCACTTTTTTACAGTCTCTAACAGACTTTGCACACATCCAATCACAGCATCAGGACAGCATCTTAGAGGGAGGTGGAATGGTGCTGCTGTAATATTAGTATTTAAAGGCTCTTTTAAAGTTCCTATCCATAGCTCCACTACATCTTAGTGGAGCTATGGATCGGATGCTGTCTTTTTGTAGTCCCAATAGATTTCACAGCCTTGAACATTCAAGGATTTTGCAGATTTGCAGTGAACAAGCTTGTTTTGTCTGGCTCATGCAGGAAATAATATAGAAGGGAGAGCCACACAACAACAGCTTCCACCAAGCCAATTTATTAATCATAAACTGAGAAAAAGAAGAAAACTGGTGCTAACCTACAACCAACACGCAACTTAAATTAGGGATGACACGCAATCAAGTGGAAAGAAAACCAAATTGGCTGCCTGATAAGTTCCAGCCTTCCAGGAGGAGAGCGAGCCATGTTGGAAGGAAACAAACTTAAATAGGCTCCATGTGAAGTCCATCCATCAATCCATCCTCTTCTGCTTATCCAGTTCAGGTTCATGAGGGTTAGAGCCTATCTCAGCTGGCCCATAGGGCAAGAGGTGGGGTATACCCTGGACAGAAGTCTAGTTTGTCCGGTGACATCATTTCCTGTTTTAGATGGGAGCAGCTCTTAATTAGGACCTGAAAAGGAGGAAGCAAAGCAGGCCTTCCAACCAGTACTGACAAAACCAGGAGTCACCAGAACTAAATACATAACAGCAAATGTGGGAAACTAAACGGCGTGCTAAACTACAAACGCCAACATTCCTAGTAAATAATGTTTATTTACTAATGACACATGTTTTCAGCCATTTTATCCCACATTTATGGAGTTGTACTGGGGTACAGTAAAAAGAATGAAAATCATTATTTGTGTAGTGTTTAAAACGCTCTTCCAAAATACTAAAATTACTAAAGTTACTAGTTGTTTTAATCTGGGAATAGAGCTTTAAACGCGGCTCGTCCATTTCCTATATATGGAATAGGTGACGGAAATCTTTAGGACATAAATATGCAGCAATTTCTCCTAAATCAAGGACTGAGATATTATTTTTGAAAAAAATAAGGCTGCTTAAATGAGAACTTCGATTGGTAAATATGACTATATAATTATTTATAATAGAAATATCCATGGGCCTTACTGAGCTATTAAACTTAATACTGATAGATGAATTTTTGTCTACTGAGTAAATAATAGAAACTTAACATTTCAAGAACTGATTTTTCAAAATCAGTTTGTTTGTTTTTTGTTGCGTGAAAATAGCCAATAGTCATGATGAGCAGCAGCTTCTTCTTCATTTTTAATCGTGCACATACAGATTTGAATCATTCTTTCAATAGATTTGTGTAATGTTTGGACTCCTGCAGATCACCCATCCATCAGTTCTTGTCTCAGCTGATTCACTGCTGCCTGCGAGGCTGATTTTAGGTGAGAGGTGGGGTACATGCTGGTCTGGCTGCCAGTCTGCTGCAGGCAGTGACAGTTCCAGAGTCTGCTGGGACCCCTCCAACCAGCATTCATCACAATTATGTTATTAATAATAATAACAGTCCCCTAAAATGACAGGTAAAACATTACTCAAGGAAACAGCAGAACCCATGTTTATTTTGGTAACAATGGCTGAGACAAAGTTGCTGGTTATGAAGTGTTAATACTCTAACTACTGGTGTCTGAGCTTTCAGACGATATTGCATGGCTGCCTCAAAGTTCAGATACACTTCTTGCCTACGGTGTGCCACAGGGTTCTGTTTTGGGGGCTTTATCGTTTCTGTTATCTGCTCCCTCTTCAGCACATTTGGAGGACTTCTAATGATATTTCTTATCGCTTCTACGCAGATGACATTCAGTTGTATATGTCAAGCCTACAGTTACATATTACAAGCCCAGCACGGGTTAGCAGACAGTCTTCTCCGACTCAATAAAAAACAAGAGCCCTCGTTTGGGCCCTGACAGATTTTGCCTGATGGAAATTTTAGGTCCCTTTGCCACTTTTCTTAAATGTTCAATCAAGAACTTTGCAAGCTCACATTAAATCTCTGGCTCTCTCATAGTTTACCAATTAAAAACATTGCCAAGTTGACTTCCACTGTGTCATACTCTGAATTGAAAATTATTATTTATGCCTTTATTTTGTCACGTTTGAATTATTGTAATTCTGTTACAAAGCAGCTAAAAACTCTTTGTTTAAAAAAAACATATTTTTGACCTCTTGTTTTAATGCTCCGGCAGGTTTGTTCTGTAACACTTTGTGATATTTATCTTGAAAGGTACAATATAAATACAAATTTTGCTTACTTGCTAGCGACAGTAACAATATTCAGGTTCCTGCCGTTGACATTTAAGCCTAGACTAACAGCTTTTAGTTATTTGTCATCATATTTAATCCTCATTATGGGCTCAACTCACCACCATCTTGCTTTTTACACTCCTCTTCATTTTCATTAAGTTGACCCCCCCCCCCACCTCGCCAACACCAAAACAAACTACTACAAAATGAAAGTGCAAGGCAACACATTTTATTTCAAAGGCCTAATTGGCGTTAAGGTACAGCATATTAAATATTGTTAGTCCAGAGACAGTCACCGCAGAATAACATACCATTCTTTTCTTTACATGATACATTCAGGCTGACTTAAAATGACAATATTTTACAAATCGTTAATGTAGTGCTAACATAAAAAAGGCTGTTTACCGAGTGTCTCGTTTTCAATGCGAGCAGAGGTTTTCCCTGCTCCGTGGGGCAGACTCTGAGTCCGTTTTGTCTCCTTTAATTTCTAAAATCTTGCCGTCACCCCAACACCCAATTAAGACACTTCATTTTAATCATGTTTTCAGCGGTTACCTGTAGTTACTGAGTGCTAGTAGCATCTGTTAGTGTTGTGATAGTTCCTCGAAGAGCTGTGTAACAGAATAATATATTTTACATCCCTGCACATAATGTTATATTTTAATAATAAATATAATAAATAAAAAGTACAAATATCTGAATAATATGGAACCATATCATTATGAAAGACATTTTCTGTCAGTAATACATTGCAACCAAATGCTGGAAAACAACAGCATGACTCATTTTATAAAATGCAAGGGCAAATAACACGACGTCGGTAATATTTGCAGTTTGTAAAAAAAAACAACAAGATTACTGTCGCGACCAGCTGATAGCAGTCCCGTCGAGCCGACATCTGCCCTGCAACGTTTCGACCCACATACATTCTGTTGTTCCTCAACACTCGAGCATCATTCTCAGAGTCAAACCTGCAGCTCTCTGTATTCAGTCTGGAGAGATCGTTAAGTTGTAGCACTGGTAAAGTGTTAGTGTTGCACTGTGGAAGAGTGGCGAGTGTTGACAAACTCCTCCTTGAATCCCTTTGCTGCCGTCCTGGTTCCTCCTTCAGTAATTGACTTTCCCGGGAACCTGCACGTTCACTCCACTGTAGTCCACCATGTACATGGGCCACTGCTGCAGGGAAGAAGCATAATGGTGGAGGAAATGATTTCATTACTGCAAAATGTTGCTGACCTTGCCTCTAAACCCGTTTTAATATTACATTTCAGTACTTACAGTTGAACACACAGTCATCTACTGCAGTTTAAGGTGTTTTATCGACTCCGACTCCATCAGCGACCGGGGTTTCCTGCCTTTCACGCCAATATCTTTTGGCTTTTTTCTAAATTATCCAATTTATGCCAGCTCTCTGGTTTGCTTAGCCTGCCCATTTGTATGGAGGTATCACCACAGATGAAGGACGTGCCTAGTCACTAATTTACTAGTCTTTTAAACGACAGAGGGAGAGAGGAAGAAAACTAGTGGACTAGTCTAAAAGACAGAAAACACTCATAAAAATGCTGGCAACCACTCCTCAGCCTCTTAGTAGACGCACCTGTGGTATCAATTTCACAATCCTACGTCATCTTGTTTTGAAGTTATCGCATTAAGAAGATTGAGAAAACATGAACTTATGGGGAGAGGACCATCATCAGCTTTTTACTGATCTGATATTAGATGTGCTTTAACCCAATAAGGCGAAGTGTATCATATTTGACCCACGAGTTTTGAGACCTCTACATCATCATCCCCTTAAATGATTTTATTTGTTTAAAATAAACAAACTACGAGGAATAATTTATAGAGAAATGTGGGGTGTAACAAAAATGAAATTAATGGGTACAAAAAGGTTACCCCCCCCCAAAAAAAATAAAAATCAATCAATCAATCAAAAAACACCAACAGTGCCATCTGTGCCTTCTCCAGTTCACAGCTCCACCCCTCACTAGCAGCTGAACACACCAACAGTCAGTGAGCTGGCGTAGCATGATAGACTTTGCATATGAAGCAAAATGCCAGGGAAAGGCCGAGGATGCAATAAGCCTGCATGCAAACAAGACAACTAAGTGGTGGCAACGAAGCTGAAACAACCTTGGCAAAGCATCGTAAACGCCGACATCCTGGTCTTTGAGGGATTTGAGAGGTCAGTAAAAGTTCCTGGTACAACGACGCTGAACCATTAAACAGTCACCACATCATTTAACTGTTACCTGGTTGCTACATTCTCCGTTTGTTCAGTTATCATTGTACCATTGTGGTTCTGGCTAGTTAACGTGTGAGCTGGGACATTAACAGGGAGCATCAGTTTAACTATTTGTGTCTAATAGTGTGTTGTTTCTAAAACATCTACCAGACATTAAAGGGATAAATATGGTAAATATGCTGCCAACTCACCAGAAGCACAGAAAACAAGCAGAGCTGTAGCTCTCGCAGTTATACATGAAGCCTACGTGGAAGTTCAACGAGGAACTCCTGTCCTATTTCCTGCTGCCAGGATCTTGTTCTGTTATGATGGATCATCGAAGTTTTCCCCGTTTCCCTCGTTATCAGTATTGAGTTTGAAACTTTACATCCTGACATCCCTGGATACAGCGTGGCTAACGTTAGCAGTGCTAGCTGTGTTCCTTTCCTCCTTGTAAGCGCGCGTTAACACATCGTGTCGTCAGAGTCAGTGACACGGCTGATATATAACCGCTCATTTTCTCAGTCAGTCCTGAATAACTGCGCTGCTTACCTTCCACTTTGCTAAAACCGCTACTATAAACCTACCTGTCACAGGAAGAGAGGCTGTGCCACCTGTCGGGACTGGTGATGGCTGCAGTTACATGTCAGAGGCTGCCTCTGACAGCAGCTAAATGCTCCACATACACTGCACTTGAGCTGATACGCATTCTGTTAGGCGTCTTAAATGCTTGAGTTTCTCTGACTGATCAAAGCTACAGTTAAGTCGAGGTAAAGGGGGGCTTCCTTAATAAAGTGCATTTTTGCCCTAACAGCAGGCCAGCATGCTGTAGCTCTGAAATCAAAGTGTATTTAAGGTTTTTAAGAGTCTTTAAGGACCTGTGTGAGTAAGAACAGAAGAATAAAGATGTCCTAGTATTCATCAACTAGCTTATGATTTCATATGGTGAAGAAAATATATATTTTATTTAATGTACCATCACTGGAATCTGATTGCTTGATATTCCCAGGTCGGAGGAGGCAGGCACTTGGTTGCTCTCCTGGACTCTCTTGCGTTTCCGTCGATTAGTGGAGGCGTCTGTTCCTACTGAAGGCACAAAGCAAAGGCTTTTACTCTGGAGGCACACGCAGCACAGAAAGCCTCACTTCCATCAACAGAAGGTTGTTTGTGTAACACTTACCTGTGTTACAAGCTTGGCTACAGATTTCTGCAAAAGGTCTGAACAGGAGAGAGAAAAGGCCGGGTCATTTTAGGTAATGTAGCTGCATTTTTGTTTCTTTAAAGATACAATCTTTTTTTTGTAACTATAAAAAACATTCCTGAATTCTAATTAGCCCTCTATTCAGACTGCACTTACTTGATACCTAGAGAAAAAAAATCCCTGAATTGTGCACGATTTAAAGCTTTGCCTTCATTCTTTCATCATAGCTTAACTGCTTGGATGTCAAAACGTTGTTTTCTATTTCATTTTATTTACATTTGCTGTGGAAGATTTATTCTTTGACATCTTAGAGGCTGGATTTAAATCCAAAGCATAAATAAACCATAATGAGCTTAACTACCGAGAAGCAAAACCCTAAATTCCCGCTGAAATGTACGGTGCAGCGACGGCTAGCGCTGCTGAACATTCCGGTGTCGCTGCACTCACTGTAGCTGGCTCTTGATGTTGAATGTTATTTTATCTGCGGCTTGAAGGATTTTCTCCAGGCACACGATGTCGTAGGTGTTTGGGTTTCGGAAAGGGATTTCGTCTGGAAGGCCACTAACTTCTATAGACTCTGGACTGCCGCGGATTAGCTTGTACGGGACCACGACGGAGCGATCTAAGCCCAGAGCCTCACCTAAACAGAACAAACAACAACGGCACGATCAGTGTGACACCTTTTCTTTTCCTGTGAAAAATAAGAAGCATGCAGGCACATGTTTTCCCATGAATAAAGAAACTCATGCCTGTAACTGGCATACTGTAGGTATGAAACGTGCATAGAAATGCAGCGTTCATTCATTTTGATAACAGCAGCTAAAAGTTCTTAAGCAGAGGTGCAGGTGCAGCATTATTACCCTTTGAGATCTTTTATTATAACCTGAACAAAGGTGGAACTTCATACACTGCAATCATCACAGTAATAAGTTAGCAACCAAAGCGTGTGTTAGCCTGGCTGAAGAAGAAGATGTGAGTTTGTCTGCTCCCAAGATCGCTGACTGCGGTTGCTGTCCGTGGTGCTGATTCAAAGCTGGAATGATCCTACAGATGTTACTGATTATTGCTACATGACAATATTTTATAACTTAAATTTGTTTGTGTGTTCGTGTGAGCGAGAACGTGAGGTAACGTGTTTGCTGAAGCACTGCGTGGTGGTAAGGGCCCAAAATGAAAGAGCGTATCAGCCGCGGGGCCTATCGCAGAGCTGTTTCACCTGTGGTCCTCAATAAATAAGAAGTAAGAATGCTGAAATTTGTTAGGTGCACAACAATTCAACATGTGAAGTTTTTCTTTGCCACACAAACTAAAATAAATCAGTTTGCACTAAATCTCTCTATAGACACCACTTTGATAAGAGGTTTTTTATTGTTTACCGTGCAGACTTTCCACCCGTGGACCCTATGCACGTGGAAATGTTGTATTTTTAAGGCACTGCTGTGACGTTAGAGCCGTTTTTGTTTTGTTTTGTTTGTTTGTTTTTTTCCTCTCCAGGCTTCTATACCAAATTGTGTGAAGCCTGTATTGAAATTGCTCCACAAAATTTAACAGCCACGTTTCATGAGTGAAATTTGGAGCATGCATTTATAAGACTTGCCCCTAATTCAACAAGTAGGACGAACATTCTGGATTTAAATTTCCAGCCACACGTCTCACTTATGAGGCTCACCCTGAGCAATAAGGGACGTGTTGTTTTTCTCCTGTGTTGTGAGAATTAAACTGAACACGCCCACGACTTGGACCCATCATGCAGATGAAACTGGTTCATGGTAAAAAGGTTATCCGTCTTGTACAGATAACAACAGCTCCACGCTGCGGATCTATTTACCGTATTTCTTGTTGAAGAGTTCCTTGACTTGCTCTCGAAGGACTACTTTCTCCCCCATGCGGTTAATGTCGTCATCATCTGTCAGGAGGAGAGAATCGGTCACAGACAGCATTCAAAATAAAAGCCGCAGCATTTATAATGGACGCTATCAAAGCATTTTCTCCTCACCATTTATTGAAGCGTAGGCCTTCTTTAGTAAAGTGACTCGTCGAGGTGCTGATGAAGTCAACGAAAACTATGTTTAGTAACATTAAATGTTGTTTTGCTCTCTGTGATAGATGCTGCGTAATAAATCAGATGTCATGAAAGCAAAGCGCAGCGTGCTCATACCTGGTTTTGGAATAAGTCCTTGAAATGGTCTGCATGCAACACAATGAAACAAGCACAATGAACAGAATTAGCCGACATATATTTAAAGACAGTAATAAATATCCAAGCCATTAACTGCAGGAAGGAAGACCGATAGACAGATATGGATCTTATTTGATGAAAACATTTGAATTTGTGCATTTTGTAGCTTGTTATTTTGGTTTAGCACCACAGATGAATATACTGGGAAAGTGCATCGTTACCAGTCAGAATATTAAACAGCTCTTAGAGTGATCAGCATTTCTCACCTGGTGATGGTGAAGCTGATTTTGTCAGCGACAGCCAGGATCCTCTCCAGGTTCTGGGAGCCGAAGGTGCAGGGCTTCCTGAAGGGGATGCCGGGGGGAAGGCCCTCGATGATGACCGAGTCCGGGTTGTTCTTGATCCTTTTGTAAGGCACTTGGACGGGGTACTTGATGCCCAATGCCTCCCCATACTTCCTGTTGAAGAGATCTTGGACCTGCTCTCGCAGCGTGTTGGCCAGGTCGATTCTGGACAGCTTGGACTCCAAGCACTCTGTTGACAAGAGGACGAAGACACTTTAAAATATATGTCATCTGGCTTTCAACGTCAGCGAGCAGAGGCGATTCATGTTTAAACAGTTAACGGCAAATCTGAGATGACCGATGCAGCTCGACCGTACCTGAGAATCCAGGTCTCTTGGATACAGCCGCAGTGTCCTCCGTTACTGGTGCTGCATCCTTGGCATCCAGCTCTTTGGAGAAAAACATTTAAAGGTTAAACTTTTGTCGTCTTAAGACTTACTGAATAAAGCAAACGTTAGGAGCTTTGTCACAAATAAAGAGGAGGCAGCTGCAGAAAAATCCCTGCAGGGACTTTCTGTTGTTCTTCAAAGGAGCCGTTTTCAAAATAGCCTGTGAACTGGATTTGACCTTAAAACTTCAACCATGTATTGCAGAGGACAAAACAAGCATATCAAAATTTAACACTGCATATGTGTGTGATTCGTTTGGGTTGAAGATGCTGCTGATGAGAAAGTAAGTATAAAAAGAGACAAACCTGAATCACAGATCGGGATGGAAGGCATCTCTTGTTTTACCTGCTCAGCTAAGAGCTCGGGTCTAGAGATGAGCAAAAGATTGTGACGATATTTACAAATCAGAGAGCGAAAACTGAAATAACACACACTTCAACGCACCGCTACACTCTCCAGATGACTTTCTATATATAATTATTTCTCACCTTTTGATAACAAACTGGATCTGACTGCTGGCAGCCAGGATCTTGCGTAGTTTGGCTGCTCCGAAACAGTTGGGTCTTCGGATAGAGATTCCCTCTGGCAGCCCGGTTACATACAGATCCTCAGGGTACATCTGGAATTTGGAGTACGGCACCTTGGTTGGTTCAGGAAGGCCCAGGGCTTCAGCTGAAGAAGGAAAAACAGGAAAAACAAGCACAAAGCTTATTGATCTATTTCATTCAAGTCGTCTTATTCCAATTCATCTCATTTTTTTCCGTCTTCTGAAATCTGGGGAAAATTGCAAAAACACCAAACAGGGAAAGTTCGCCAAATTTGTGTGACAGTTTTAAAATGGTAAATGGCCTGTATTTGTATAGCACTCTACTAGTCCCTAAGGACCCCAAAGAGCTTTACACATCCAGTCATCCACCCAGACTGGTGATGGCAGCTACATTGTAGCCACAGCCACCCTGGGGCGCACTGACAGAGGCGAGGCTATCCGGACACTGGCGCCACCGGGCCCTCTGACCACCACCAGTAGGCAACGGGTGAAGTGTCTTGCCCAAGGACACAACAACCGAGACTGTCGGGGCTCGAACCGGCAACCCTCCGATTACAAGGCAAACTCCCAACTCTTGAGCCACGATCGCAGCAATCCTTTATTGCTGCTTTTAACCAAGCAGCAATAAAGGAGCTAACATGAAAGTGTCGAGTTGCATCTCAAATGGCCATCTCAGCCTGGCTCGACAGTTTTGATCTCTGTGGTTAGTTTACGCCTTCTAACAGCTACAGAGAGAGAGGGTCACCTTTTACACAAGTACCCTTACTGAGGCTCAAGTGGGTGATACAGGCGGCTATAGCTGTGAGGAGTCGCTGAACTGGACCTCTTGCATTTGTAGAGTTTAATGCGGTTATCTCACAAATATTATAGCAAGCTGTGCAGATTAATTACACTAACAAAGAATCCAAATGTTTGTGCATTTTTGAGTGAGTGAAATACTCCTGTTACTCTGTTCTTAGAGTAACACAAACATATGACAGATGGAAAGATGAAAGTTTATGGTTTTGTTCTGTAGTTCCAGGCCTTACTGAATACAACATGATTGCTACAATAGGGGTTAAAAATTAAAAAAACAAAACAGAAAGCAAGTTTTATTTGAAAGCTTTTGATCAAAGTCCAAAAGAGACAACACAAAAAGCCAAGGCAGTGACATTTATTTTGTAAATGATGGCCCCCATAATTTAAAGTCAACACGGGCAAAGCAGGATAAGCTTCGGGGGGCATCTGCACCGTCCCCCTGTCACTCGGTCAGATCCGACCCTCGTTTGTCACACCGGCAAACTAAAAAGCTACACGGTCACATGGATACACCCACCATGAGACAAATGTTGCGATAGCACCATCCATATTTCTAAACTCAAGGAAATCTATTATAAAACGATAGCTTTAAAAACTAAAATCAAAAAATAACAAAAACAACCCGATTTTTAGCTCGTTTTCAGTCTCATGCTCACGTTGCTCACATTAACCTAACGTGACGTAGAAAGCTCATCCAGCTCACAGGTTATTGTAATGTGTGGATGGACAGGCACATGTCTCGCCTCATCTGTCATGAGCTCATCAGTCCCTCAGCCGGCTGAACTAAAACCCTTTTTAAACTAAGAACTGAAACTTTTCTTTGTATTTAAAGGAAATAAGAAGAACTCGTTAATAACTTTGAGCATTGCCGTGTTAAAATTACCCATACGAACAAATACCCACACTCACTCTTAGCGCACGCATGTCTATGTTCAGAGAGTCGCTGGCGTGCTGTGACATGCCGCCTTCTAAAAGGCGACTAATACTTTGTGTCTTTATGCTTTAACTCCTCTGATGTGAAAATGAGATTCTTCCTTTTCATGCCCCATCCTTTGCCCCACACTTAACAGATTCATTCTCATGTGCTGAATTATTGAAAACCTTAAATGTTCCAATATTAATATTCAGATTTTAAAAGCTTAGATTTTAAATTGCTGTACACTGGTTAAGGAGAGATCAAAGTCTTCCTGCAAAATTTATAGCCCTGGCATAACTTCCTGCCCCCGCTGCGGATGAGGATAAAAGCTCCCCCGCTACAGGTAGCTTACCATACTTAATGCTGAAGATGCTCTCCACTTGTCTCCGCAGCTGAAGAATCATTTCACCGATGTCCTCCACCAGGCTCCCTGCTGAAAGAGTCAAGCAAATGAAAAACGAACAGCTTTGCGCCGAGAGCGCCGAAAAAGAATTATTACTTGGGGTCGACGGGGTTAGGCAGCTTCCCACCTGTGAACATTACTACATCTCCACTTGCCAACTTCAATTTGATAAATTCTACCTGCCCTGCGCTGACCCGGTAATGACAAACTGACTGTGTCATTACCAGGTCAATGTAGAGTGTGATACATTAACCGCAGATGGATGTAGGGAGGCAGAGTGGTGAAGGTGCAAAAATGAGACTAAACAGCAAAACAGAAATATTTCCAAAGGTGAGGGCGCTGGGTTAGAGTGTTATTTAATTCTAATCTGCCTCTTTGGCAAGGTTACAGACAATCACACAGTGAGAGTGTGGGCCAAATGCACTGTGCAGAAAAACATCCTGAATGAGTCAGTCCACCCTACCTTCAGAAGATCTTCTTATGCTCTGCGGGGCAGCAGTGGGTGACAGAGCTTCAGCTGCAAGATGTGAGAAAAGCATGAGAACGGTGGCGCACGGCTACTGTAAAACATTTCTATGACAGTTTATCCAAAGATGCACGGTTTTATTTGTGTCAATCAATCTCTTGAGTCGTCACATTGTTGCTTTACTGCATCAGAGATTAGCGCTGGTCCTATTCTGACTTGAGGCATGCCTAACATCATTGTGCAGCAATGATTACATCTGTGAAGGCTAAACTCTTTATCTGACACCTCATGTCTACCCTCAGTACACACAGGGGATGGACAAAACAACAGGTGCAACATATGAGACTGTGATAATTCAATGTTATTGTCCATTTTCTGTCAGTGGAATATTACTGTTACAGTAGGGCAACGCTGAATGTTCTTTAATTAATGATTCCAGGCAAACTGCCGCCAAGAACACATATCATACCGCCTGTCCAAGGCCGTTAATCAACATCGCCGCTCAGTGTTAAACATACAAACACGAGAATGGACGGTGGGGGTGTTGTTTTGCCATTAGCCCAGAAGCAGAGGTGGAAATGTGATTTTTTTTTTCGTGATGTGTTATGTGTGGAGTCTGCAGGGCAGGACTTTTAAATCTGTGATCAACAACAGGAGGAAGAAAGTGGTTTATAAAATGTTTTTTTCCCCATCTATCCATTTGTTTCCGTTCATCCGGGGTTGGGTCGAGGGGGGGGGGACAGCCTAAACAGAGAAGCCCACAGCTCCGTGCTCCACCTCCAGCTTATCAGATGGAAAGATATACTTTTTCCAACATGCCCTGGGTCCACCCAGTGGCCCCCTCCCAGTGGGACATGTGGTGGGACACCTCGCCCAGGAAGCGTCCAAGGCATCCTTGTTAGATGCTTGATGGCTCCTTTCGATGTGCAGGAATAGCGGCTCAACTCTCTTGATTAACTAAGTAAGAGGGCAGCAACCCTTCGGAGAAAGCTCACTTTCACTGCTCATGTCCACGATCTCATTCTTTCAGTCACTACCCAAAGCTCGTTGACCATAGGTGAGGGTAGGGATGTAGATAGATCGGCAAATCAACAGCTTCACTGTTACGCACAGCTCTCTTCACCATGGATCGCTGCAGCATCCGCAGCACAGCAGCCGTGGCCTCAATCTGCCTGTCAATCTCCTGCTCCCCTCACTCGTGGACAAGGCCCTGAGATACTTAAACTCCTGCCTGATCCAGCACTCCTCCCCGGGGTGGTCTAATTTCCACAGCTTCATATTCGGCTGCGAACTACTTCAGTGTGAACTGGAGGCCACAACCCGAACAAGGCAACGCAACTACATCATCTGCAAAGAGCAGAAAAAAGATCCTGAGGCCACCAAAGTGGAAGCCTTCTGCCACCTTGCTCCACCTAGAAACGGAGACAAAGGGCAGCCCTGGGCGAGTCCAACACCAGCTGGGAACGAGGCTGAGTTATTGCCGGCAACGCGGCCCAAGGTGATGAATGTTTCCAGCATTCAGCAAGTCAATTACGGTGGAGCACAGAGGTCAGCACTGTTGCCTCACAGAAAAAGGATCCTGGATAACTGTAGGCGCTTTTGTGTGGATTTGTTGCCATGGGTGTCTACTTAAAGTCCCAAGACACACATTCAGTTCTTGTCACCCTTCTCACTCACTCTGTGTTAACAGACCTCTCTGCATTGAATCATATCTGTTATTAACCTCTGTCTCTCTTCCACAGCATGTCTTTATCCTGTCTTCCTTCTCTCACCCCGCCCCTCCCTGAGCCTGGTTCTGCTGGAGGTTTCTTCCTGTTAAAAGGGAGTTTTTCCTTCCCACTGTCGCCAAAGTGCTTGCTCATAGAGGGTTGTCAGACATTTGGGATTTTCTCTGTATTATTGGAGGATGTCTACCTTACAATATAAAAGTGCATTGAGGCAACTTGTCGTGATTTGGTGCTATATAAATAAAACTGAATTGAACTGAATTTCTCTCCACCCATGTACGATTGAGTATTCCAAACAACGTGGCATCATAAAGATGGCTGCAGAGTAGCCACCAGGAGGTCTGTTTAATGTGGGCTTATGAGTCTTTCTGCTAAATCTGCTGAATATCCATGTGATTATTACAAGCTCGTGTACTACTGGAACGTTGAAACGTTTTAAGCCATACTTTTTGGTCCTGTTGTAATACACTACAGTTTTCATCACTTGGTAACAGCCATGTTTTTCTCATTACTTTGAGCGTGTTCTAAGACAACTTAAAGCAATACTATTTGAAAGCTACATCTAGCTTGTGTAGCTAATCCATCATAACATGACAGAGGATCTGTGTAAGCTGTAAAAGGAATATGATGCAACCACAACAGACTCACAACAGAGCTCCCTTTGCCCAACACAACATAAAAAATTCAAAATGCATCAAAATCCAGCCTGTTGAGGTAAAAGTGGGAACAATAATGTAAAATTTAAAAAACACTGTCAAAAGAAAGATACTGTATGTCATCTGTGCTGAAGAAGCCAATGGACAATTATTATGACACAGGAATACTTGAGAGTGGAACTGCAGTTTTGTGAAGATCATCAAGTCAAACCTTTCACTATACTTAAGGGCAAACAGGACTTTTTAAAAAAGGATAAGATTTGTATCTACAGGAAAGTGAACTGGGTATTCTCATATGTGCAATATGAATATGTCATTCATGCAAAAGGGATTATTGTCTTGATCAGACCTATTTTACCTTGAAAATTAATGCAAATTGCCATCATTCAAATACTTTGACAAATGACTGAGGTGCAAATAATATTAAATGTGACTGAGTGCACTTACCTTCATTGTCTTTCCTTTAGAGGTCATTTGTGAAAGAAAAGAAAACTTAAACAAAGCACAATGAAATCAATAAAAGAAAACAAAATGCTTAATGCCAAGATCACTCTGAGCAGACTCTCTGTAGCATTGTAGCAGCACCTCCTTCAGATGTTCAAAAAAGGGCCTCATTTATATGTTAATTTATATATAAGAAAGTTGCACTTGACATTTGGACAATGTAACTGATAGTGCAGGTATTTTCCAGAGAAAGAATAGAGTCCTAAACTTTAAAGTGTCCATTCAAGAAAATGTAGAGGCAGAGATTTCTGCTTCCATCCTACTACAGAATGAGTGAATGGAATTTGATCACAGGAGATTGGAAATCATATTTTGAAATCTTACACTTTTAACGAGATTGAATGAAAACTGGTGAAAGTGAAGTGGATTGCCCAGAAAGAGAGAAAACGCTGCCGTTTTTTTAAATTTCTCAGTCTAATCTTTAAATGCTGCCAGCTGCACAATTAAATGTCCTTCACCTCCATCACAGCGGGGCAGTCAGAAACCTCAGACATACATCTGCATGCATTTGTCTGCAATCTGAATGACCCCGGCACAGTATAGAAGCACCTGGTAAATGAGGCGGGTGCAGTTGATAAAGAGAGTGGCGTCTACTCAGATGTTCTTGGTGACCTTACTCTATTAACCTAAGGTTTAAGGGAGAGAACGAGTTCTATACGGGGAGGAGGATTTAGGAGTCTCAACAGGACCTTTGAGGAAAAGTTTGGTCTCTCTAAAACTGGACTAGTGGATAAAATTACTCAAAATCTGCAAATATGCACCATGCATCCTGCTAATCACTGAAACGTTTCAGTTTGGACTCTTAAGGGCAAAGGGCACACAATTAACAACCGACTGAAGTGTTGTAAGACAGCACACACCTATGAGGCGATGTTTCCGTGCAGCCGGTGCTTCGTAGGTGAAGTGGGAGCGCTTCAAAAACCGCCTACCTTCTGAATTAAGGTGAAACAGAAGCCCCGGTTTGTTTTTGAAGATATTTGGTACAAAGCAGCTACTTGTTACGCCACCCAGCGTCAGCTCTGGCTGCAGTGACACAAATTGAAATCAAGCACAGCCTACCAAGATGATTAAAAGAGAACCTTTAGTCTAGAAAAAGGTCTATGAAAATGAACTAGCTGTAGCATTAGGAGTCAGTGCTGTAAGGCGTCCTGAGTTATGTGCCATACACGGCCTTAGGATGGTCTGATGTCTACTCTTTCACAACAAACTTTTCCTCCTGTTTTTTTACTGTCCCCTGACTGATGGTGGCTGGTTGTGATCATCAGTTGCAAATATTTAAAAAGGCAAAACAAAAAACACACACTTCGGTTGGAGTCCGACCACGCTCGAGCAGTTGGTGCATGTAAAACACACTGACAGTTATGCGCATGCCCAGATTTTAAAGCTAAAGAGTATGTTGACAAGCTGCAGTCGATGCAGGGTGCATTTCACAGATCGTCGTTGTGAGGCTGGAGGAAGAAACAAGCTACAGTAGGTCAGAGTTGGGGAGAGAAGGTATATTTAAGGTTGTGGGAGTGGCTAGTAGTGATTGGGGAGGTTTGGTCATAAGGAAGTGGAAGAGTGGAAGATAAAGAACGTGAGAAAAGTGGTTTCATACGTGCTGTGGCTTAATTAGCTCCCTACAAAACTGTATGTGGAGGCCTTGGTAGGAGCTGGCATTCCAGGAGCCACAGTGTGAGGAGGGAGGCGACAATGGAGGTGTGGGCTGACGGGGAAGAGGTTACCTGCGTGGTTTTCCATTGAGTGGTGGGGAGCCGAAGGAGCGGGGGGCGGGGCAGACGAGGCAGATGGAGCAGAGGGCGAGGCTGTGGCTGGACACGGTGCGGCGGCGACGGGCTCGGCCACAGACTCGCTGGGCTCCTCCCCACTCGTGCCGGCATCTGGAGAAACAAACAGTATTCACACCAGGTTTTCAGTTTGTGGTGCAACGGAGACAAGAGAGCAGCAGGACACAGTGGAGCTGCAACACTTCTTGCACTGCTGCTGCATTTCTGCTGTTATCTCAGCGCTTCCTGTTACTGATGTTAGCTTGAAATCACCCAGCCTTGTTTTTCAGTGCATTCATTTAAACAGTTGAGAATTTAGGGCAGGAACTTCATGCTTTTTAACTGGGCAGGGGAAGTTGAACTGACAGAACCAATCACTTATCCTCCACCCTCAAAGTCTTTAATCTTGCAAAACCAAAATATGTTTGAAGACTTCCATGGAAGCATGAACCTCAGCTAGTGCTTTCAAACTCTTCACACACCCAACAAAGTTCCCCTTTAAAACATTGCAAACAAGCTGGATTTAATAGATTGATCCTTTATTTTTATTTTTTTTTAAACGTTTTTCACAATAATGAAACTACGTCTTAAAATGTGTCTCATTTGTCCACACAACAATTATTGGGAGGCATTGGTGCGCATGGTGAGATAGAAAGGAGGATTACTGGGGATCTTTCACTTACTAAGCAAAAGTGTAACTCACCACACTGTGAGGAATTAAAGAAAAAGGAAAAATGAAGAATATATAATGAATCTGGAACTACAAACATGAATGAAGCTTTATTCTTTTTAAGTTTTTATTTTAAATGTCTGATTTTGCTCAAAACAGCAGAGCTTTGACTCTCAATGAGTGAGCCTTTCACTGAGAGACGAAAGCAAAAATTGTTTTCTTTCTTTTTTTAAAACTTTAAAATCGAATAAGATGAGTAAATGCAATAGCAGCCAAGGCTTTCTCTTCATTTTTATGATCCAAGGTTGGCTCCGGCTAATCGGGGAATCCCCCTTTTCTAATTGTGATTCCTCACTTTGGCTGCATTTGAATTTATCCAAACAAATTTGGGTATCAGATTTGGCTACTGACAGAAAGCGCTCACCCACAGGAACCGACTAATCAAAACTGGCAAATGCAAAACTGTCAGGCGAACAAAGGAGTGAAAGAAGGGGAATCACAAACAGGGACAGCACCAACGATGAAAACAGTCTCCAGGTTTCTGTGTCTCTGTGACTTCTATCTCAATGACAATGCAAGAAAACCCGCGTCTGCTCCAATTGTATTTTTCTACGAGTGAAAAAAAGAAACGAATCTCAAACTTAATGGCAGCCAAGCGTGCGCTCGCTTACCTGGCACCGTAACTTGAATGATTTCCCCGTCTGGAGGCTCTGTTTTAATCCTCCTCAAAGGAATGCAATCTCCTGAAGGACCTGCGGGGATTGAACAGTTCATTCTGCACGAGTTCCCGTCAGCACTGTGTTTTATGGTCGTGTAAAAACAGATTTAAGCAGACGATAGAACGTGTTGGAAGGGATCAGACTGCAAAACGCGATATGAAAGCGACTCCGGGGGACGGGGGAAACCTTTGTTCAATACTCGGGGCTCAAATCATTTGTAACTTCACACAGCCGAATATCACAGAGCGTTTTTATTATGCTGAACTTCATTTATTAGCACGTACCTGCTTCGCACTCAGCCAAGGGACTCACACAAGCACTGGTTGATCTGTGAGGTAAAATCAAATAGAAAAAGGGTGATTTGCAAATATCTGCAGAACACAATCATTAAAAATCCTTTTTTGTGGCGTATTTTAAATCATCTGTCTCCTTTAAAGGGAAATTAAATGACTTCTGAGCCCAACACCGGGGATCTTTAAACACTGGCTATGCAGGGTTTCCACACTTGTTAGCACCACAGTCACAACCCCAATGGCAGAGATTCCATACACGTTAACATTGATTCATGCAGTGCCATCCGCCCACTATAGTGTTTATCGCCTATTGTGCGGTGGCACCGACAGACAGAACCGCTGAGCTGCACGAACAGAGGGAGACACCGGGGAAGCATTTCTCACTTCTAGCATGAAGGGATTTAGACTCAGGAGTCAGAGCTTGTCATCCGGGGTCACTGGTTCAATCCCAGCTGCTCAAAAGCACACATCAAAGTGTCCTTGGCCTAGATGCTTGCCTCAAATTGTTTCTTTGCACCAGGTATAAAGCGAGTGTGAGAACAGGCACCATATTAGTACAAGGAACACGTAGCATGTTTATACCAGCGGGAGAGAATAAATCATAAATCATCACTTGCTTTAATTATTGATTGCTTCATGGAACAATAAATATTACGTGGTTCTTTCTTTTTTACTTCTTCTTTCAAACTTCTTCATTATTTCATGTGTAAAAATGGCTAATGGATAACCATTATTTTTAATAACGGCTCGATTGTCCAGTATATCAATTAGAAGGTAAATATAGTGTTCCTTCATCATCATCATCATCATCATAATACTCTTTTCTTGGTTAATATATACAATATTACAAATATATTATCAAGTTAGCCTTGCTGTTAGCTGAAATTAGGTAACCTGGGTTGGCTTGTGAGGGATAGTTTTTAAAAGAATTAGCTAACTTCTTGGCTGAATACATTATTCTGATGATGTAAGAACAGCACCGACACCATATCAGATCGGCTGCAGATCATCTGCTTCCATCCTACCCTCCACCCCCAGCGTCAACCAACAACCCTCTGCACGTCCTCTTTCACTGCAGGCATGAATTTTCTCTGTGGTCCTCTTTTCCTCCGCCCTGGCACCTCCATACTCAGCATCCTTTGACCAATATATCCACTATCCCTCCTCATCCTCAACGTCCAAACTGTCCTAGCCTTTGTCTCCAACCGCTCAGCCTGAGCCGTCCCTTTGCTGTACTTATTGTCCATCCTGGTGACTCCCAACAAAAATCTTAGCATCTCCAAGTCTGCAACCTCCAGCTTGGCCTCCTGTCGTTCTAGGAAGTCGAGTCAGAGGCGGCAAGTTGAAGTAGAAATGTTCAGTTCTGCTAATGTACTCGACAGACAGGACGCAGAGAAAGAAATAAAACTAAAGCAAAGTGAACCGAACATTAATCATGTAACAAGGCCCGTTTAGGAAACAAAGTCCCATCATGGTAATGTAAATGTAACTAAAATCCGTAAACAGCGGTTTAATTATTATGAGTAATACCACTGAATGCAGAGGCACAATTTGGCTGCATGCCATTAAGCTCAAATTCCAGCACTATAAACAACGTCTGCAGGGTAATGCCATGTTTGTGTGAGTGTGTGTGTGGGCCACGTTCTGACCTGCTGCTGTGAGGATTGCTGACCAGCTCGGCTGTGGTGGGCGGGATGCTCAGATTGTCAGGGAAGCTGTCTTCGGGCGTAGAGCCCAGGTCGTGCTTGCCCTCCTCCCTTGCAATCTTGCCAGCAGCTTGAAAAAACAAGACGCAGAAGATAAACAAACACCGCACGCCATTAGCGAAGAACATCTGTGTGGTGTAAATATATAAATAAACTCTTGGCGGAGCGCTCTTTGGTTACTGTGATAAAGTTTAAGGGTCTTGACAAATATTTTACAGCTAAGGTCACTCACAAAGCACATATGGAAAGCTACCAAAAACAATTACTTTATGCCAAAAGTTCTCCTTTGAGAAGATGGAGAATATTCATGTTTAATGAAAATTCAGGCTGCTTTTAGGCAACGAACCAAATTTTCTCTCACTTTTAGTCATCGGTGCTTAAAAGTCACCAGCTGCAAGCATGAGAGTCAAGCTAACTGCGTACTAAAGGGAACCGTGATATTTAAAAAATAAAATATGTTAAATAATTGGGTGTTTTTTCATTTTCTATGTTTTTAAGCAGTTGCACACTGTCACAACCTGCATGCACTGCTAACTGCTAACTGATAATGTGGTATCACAGTAGCCCAGTCGTGGACCAATCCAAATAATACCTATGAGCTCACACAGTGGGGTTGCTGTTTTAATGCATTCGTCAGACAGTATTAAAAATGGATTTTGATATTCGGCAACATCTTGTTATGAGGACTCGAGATCAGCTTTTTTCACCATCTTGACATTTTGAAATGGGATGTGATGGTCATTGGCTTGTGATAGCTAGTGAGCATATACAGGATTCTCCCTCTTTCAGATACACAGGCCAACATTTACTAATTTAGACTTAATGTTTTATTCAGTACGACCCAAAATCTCATCAGGATCGTCACTTGAGGGCCATTTGCTCTGTGCAATGACAGGTACTGCCCCCCCTGCTGGCCATTAAAAATATTGTGGGTTTTAAGCACAGAAGCTATCTATGGCTACAACTGATGGGGTCATTACACCCGCCTCACTGGCCGCTTCATGCACCACCGATTACATCATCATGCACACATCCATTTCTGCCGGCCTTTACGGCACAGCTACCCACTGCAGTATTCTCCTGAATGATGAGGCGTCGCCACTCAGACAAAACTTCGGCATCAGCGCTGGTGTAGGAGGAGCGCAAGTCAAACCCAGGGGCAAAGAAATTTCAGAGATTTTTCCACAAAGCGTCATCTTTTCAAGCTGTTGTAGCATCTCCCGCTGTATAATCTGTGAATCTCTGAGCTTCTGTACAGATAAATTATTAAAACGGTGGTAAAAAGTGACACTCATGTCTTCCAGACAGTGGCACCAGGTTACAGCGACAGCAGATGTGACGGTGCACACTGCAAGGCCAGTATAACAGGGGCCTAAGGCAGTGAGTAGATCCTATTCTTATGAGGGTTACACTACATTTAAAGTAAGATGCAGCAGGTAAATACACTAGTAAAGTACAAGCACATTCGATGTTTAGGTTCTTGTTGTTTTAAGTATTTTTAAAGACATGACCCCAACTTCTATTCTTCTAAGAAAGGGGAAAGAAAGAAACAGAATCAATCACATTCTTACCGGTAAAGATCCTCTCATCAAACATTCTGGAAGACAGAAAGAAACACAGGCTGTGAGCGACTCTGTTTAAAGACCACCTCAGCTCTCAGGACAAAACTCAAGTTGCAAAAAACTGCAGAAGTGGAACATTGTTAACGGCTGCTTTAGCACATTAGCTGCTCTTTAAACAATCAGTCAAACATAATCAAACATAACTGAGTCGTTCCTTTTGTGAGCCCCGAATTCCTCTGACTAAAATTAACTGTGGATTAACTGTGATATACTCCTGGATTGCTTCCCCTTCCTTCTGGCACATGCTGCCACTCTCTGCCTGCCAGTGAAGCGTTCTTCTCCTGCGTGATCATAATCTTAGGTCTTATTTACTTGCAAACTTAAGAAACTAAACTGTTGTTCTATGGTCTTAATAGGGCAAAATATTACAGCTTAGACACCAGAAATACATTTATGAGTATTTTTCATCATATCATGGTATTTGTATTTGTGTGACATCGTTGGCAAGGAAACCGCCCATGGACCTGGTGTTGAGCACAGTCTTACCTTCAGCTCAACATAACAGAAGAAGTGATCGTGGATTTGAGGAGAAATTCCAGCACACCTGACGCCACAAACAATAAGGGTCAAACTGTGGACTATATGCAGTCTTTTGTATTTTGGGGCTTTTATTGATTCAAGACTGAATTTTGGTATAAACTGTGAAGCAGAGAAAAAAGGCTCATCAACATTTGTTCTGTTTATGGAAACTGTACTCCTGTTACACTGATAAGACCATTGAGACACTATCCATTTATTTTTTAGATCTTTTCTTGAGTCAGATCTATTCCTTTGCGTCATAGTACGGTAACCCATCTTTGAAGGATCGGAACAAACTGATCCAAACTGAAACTGGTCAGGGAAGCTGATCGGTAAATCGCAGCTTAACCTTAAGTATCTGTATACCAGACAGGTGGACGACCGGCTCCATTTCAATAATGACTCCCACTCCTAATGTGGGGATTCGGAGCTTCTTTACTCTGGATGGACGCTAGTGGTCTCACAGGACAGAGACAACTTTGTCCCAGCTGATATTAATAATCTGAATAAGCTAAAGCAAATTGTGCACATACGTATCATTTATTTATTCATTTTTTAAATTTAGCTCTATTTATTAATTATAGCACTTTTAGCTTTTTTATAGTATTTTTATTGAGAGAATTTGTGGTTTTAGTGAAGCCCAGATCACTTTTTGTCTATGTGAATATTATCAAGTCTGACGGCTGGCAGAATGTTTGCCTGCTCTTTTGACTGTGAATCTAAGGGTGTTCATGTTAAACTGAGGCTGAAGGGAATTTATAGACATTATTTAATAAAGTGTTTAAATTCTGAAGTTGATGCTACAATAAAAAAGGAGCACTAACGAGACGACGCGCGTCTTCAGTCCAACCCATTAGCAGTGAAGACAGTTTGGTCTTCACCACGGTGTTACGATTTTCATTTTCAACACGAGGAAGACACTTGATGAGATGAGAGAAGGCTCATCTACTGCCTCTAATTCTGTAAATAACCTTTTTTAAGCCAACTTTTTTCTGATTGGCTGTCCACTTTGAAGAAAAACACAGAGCTGCCTTGATGACCATATAGACCAGCGGTCCCCAACCCCCGGGGCGGTCCGTGAGTTGTTTGGTACCGGGCCGCGAGAGTTGAGGCTCGGGTGTGAAATGGATGGTTTTCAGGGTCTTTTCCCGTGTTGTAGTTGTGTGTCTTACTTTGAAAGAAATATTTACGCGTTACCATAGCGACCAGAGAGCATTAAGGGGCAGAGAGGAGGATGTTACTCTCAATGTTGTTGACGCACTTCAGGAGGACACTGCTAACGAAGTTACACAATTACACAGTGACTTTCTGTTTATTATTATATTTACAAAATACCACGGCTTTTCTCTTGGTCGTATCATTTTATTTTGTTGTATTTATCTGCGACACCTCAAAGGCCGGTCCGTGAAAATATTGTCTGACATTAAACTGGTCCGTGGTGCAAAAAAAGGTTGGGGACCGCTGATATAGACCATATAAAGTGTGTATGACTACTATTTGTATTTAAAAAAAAGACTTAATAATAGTTAATAACGACTACCTTATTCTCAGTAATGTCAGCAGTTTAGTGAGCCTGTTAACCTAAAACTGACGGGATTTTACATTTCTTATATTTTCAGCATCTTTTCACAAAGTGAAGCGTGAGACGAGTGAAACTCGGGTGGTTATTACACGGGACATCACCTGAGAATAATTAATAGCATGGCTGCAGAACTAAATGAGCACAACGCTTCAGTTACAGTTACTGTTTGTATAAAAATGATCATAGACTGACAACAGAGAAGATGCCAAAAAAGCACATCGCTGCCTGCATCTGGAACATCTCTCACAGACAATGGGAATGTGATTTGATCTGAATTAATGACATTTTCAATCTTTCCTAATTGTATTAAGGCTAATGAGCTGCCTGCAGGATTCGTTAAAAGATGTGTTATCTCAAACAAGGCATGGTGGCTCATTTAAATTAGCTCAAACAAATGGATGGAAGAGCAGCCATTAGCGCAATGCGCTGGCAAGGGAAAGTCATTTGGGACATGAATGGAAATGGTTTACCACTCAGCGGGACGTAGTGTGCTGAAGGAAACAGACATTTAACAAACAGATGGTATAGGCTGGCGTGGCTGGTAGCTGCTTCTTAAAAAAATCTTTCCCAAATTAAAGTTTCTGTAGGGACGCCATTCTGCAGTTTGGTGATAATTAAGCATCAAGTGGGTAAATCTGGATGGATCTCTGGTCAGTGAGTAAATTAGACGTTTGTAAAAAATATGCATCCAGGTGCTTCTTTGTTCTAACTACAACACTCTGACAGTGAGAGTACAAGAAATGATGTCATGCACTTTCACCAGTTCTTGTCTTAAAGCATTTGTTACCGTTTGACTATAAAGCGGATTCCGTGGCGCTCATCCAGGATGCGTTTGAGCTTGGGGACTCCGTATGTGCACGGTCTCTTGAAGGGGATCTGGTCGGGGATGCCGATGATCTCCACGGCCCCTGGATCGCAGGCTATTTTGCGGTAGGGGACAGGCACCATGTGATCTAGACCCAATGCCTCAGCTGGAGGTAGAAAACAGAGAAAATTCTTAAATTTTAAATCTACAAAATATAGTTAACTCATTAGCACTAGCAGCCTCCAGTGGGGTTATGGTGATGGACCTCGGGCACAGCTGATGATCAGAGTGATCGCAAATAGCTCGTCAATCAGGGGGATTTTTTTATAGCTCATTAATGCATTAAACCAATGCCATCACTATTAGTTAAATAGCATTAATTCATGTATGCAGACGACTAGATGACCAAAGCAACAACTAGTCCCTGCCAGTGCTTGCATTTCTTGGCCTGTTCGTTAAAATGGCACTTACTTTAGCCTGTTGTTAGGTGGTTGCTAGGCAATATGAGCGCTATAATATAATTATAATATGTGGTGTAAAATTCAGCTTTTGTGGATATAATTGGGATGTTGTGATGCTTTTTTTTAGGTCTTGTAGGTGGAAAAAACAATGATTTTAGCCCATATCTATCTAGGTGATTGCTAGGCAACCTGGTGGCGTCATAATATTTCATGCATAAGAGAAGATTTGTGGATATAAACTAAACGTTATTCTTGTGAAATGTAAAAAATGTGCTTTTTTAATTGCCTAAATATTAAAAAGACGTCGTGTTAGCTACATTGTTGCTACATAGTCCCTAGGTAATATAATTATGATTATAATATACATCATAATATCTGATATCTGAACCATCAGGAGCATCACGGTTGATTCAGACTTCTGCGGTGAATCTTTGTAGAGTTTACGACGTAACATACATACGTGGCCGATGTTACCCAGCCACAAAAGAAATAAACAAAACTTCAGGACGTGCTTCTCCTGGGTTCCCTCTCTTTGTTGTGGTCATTTTTTCCCTACAGTTTTTCCACTTCTTTGTATATTCTCACATGTCCATTCCAATAATTTCAGCAATTTCCAGGAATCTGCTGATATTTGTGAGTCCTTATATTTAAACTATAATTATCCTTCCTTGTATTGAGACAATGATAATTATCCTCTCACTGATAAATTAAAAAACTGCAGAGAAAAAGTATCAATCAACCCTTTTGTGTACATGGACACAAATCTGTACATTTGAGAGCAAACTGATGAAAAATCCCATAAGGGTGGGAAATTTGCATCCAGAAACACGGATCATTGGACTGGAGGTGACATGACTAATTCTTAAACTGCCTTGATGAACCATGCAAATACACACAAGTTCATCTTCGTATCTCTGCTCTCTGTCAAATAAATCTGTGTGTGTGTGTGTGTGTGTGTGTGTGTGTAGGGCAGGCAACGCTGATCCATCATCTCAAGATAAAAAGTTCTTGACTTGATTCCAAATGGTGAACTTTTGCATTTGGTAGCTTTTCTCTATTAAAGACAGCACGAGGATCCTGCAGCTGGTTTGCTTGCGAGCATCCTTACATGCTTTTAATGCATCATCGGTGCACACGTCTTCACGTTGAGCTGTTTTTTTAGCCATTTGTGTAGTAAGAGGACCTCCTCACCGTATCTGCTGTTGAACAAGATCTGAACACACTCTCTCAGCGTGTTGATGTCTTCTGTTTCCCGAATGAACGCGTCCCATTTTTCTGTACGAAAACAGAGAGAAGGAAATGCGGTCCTTGCATCAAAGTTTACTGCAGCTTTAGCCTCTCAAAGTGTTTTATCTGACTGTAGTGCTAAGGATCTGAAATTAATCTTTTCCATTTACTCAGCAACAACTTGGTAAATCAGTGCAATCTTCTTAAAGGATTATTCTCAATAGCTTAACCCTTCTTGTTTAAGTTTTAGCACAGGTCAGCCTCAGTTCAGTAAACAGTGCTTGGCTACTGTACATATCAGCCTCCAAATCCCGGCAGGAACAATAATAACAGCATGCAAAGTCTCCTCTATGGTTGTAGATTTAAGTAAAATCCAAACCTGTCATGACATATAGTGTAACAGGAATAATTTTAAGAGGACTTTGAACCTCGTTATTAATAAAATAAAATCTGAGTTGAGCTTTAAGCCTGAAAATGACACATCTGTGATCACCGTTTGATAAACTACGGCGTCGTCATGGTTTCCTAACGACCTCAAACACATCTTCGGTTCAGTGCTGGACAATGTACAGTTCTCATGTCTATATGTATTTATATAATCGCTGAGAATAAGTTAGGAAACTGGAAAATGGAAGAAAAAGCTCTTTAATCAACTCATCCGATGAATCTGTAAAACCCATTACTGCTATTACGCTGCAGCCACAAAAAAAGGAGCTTTGATGCTAAGAACTAGTTGTGATATAATATGAGGGAAGCGCAGTGACAGCCTTTTATCCAAATTTGAAGCCTTAATGAGAGGAAATATAAGGGTAATATTGTGACTATGTGTATAGCTGAAATATTTCACATGAGCTTTAAATCCTTCTGTTTAGCTGTCAAGTACAAAATAGCATCAATGAGGAAATCTCAAACCCATCAGCACTAGCAATTACCACAGCCATTTAAAATGAAGCCAAATGCCTATATCGTCTCGGTAATTCAAACGTACCTGATTTTTCATGCACGATGGAGAAGAGTAGCCTCTTTGAGATGTGGATGCCAGTAGGGCTCTGACCCTGCTCACCAGGTAGCCTTGTGGTCTCATCTAAAATGCAAAAATAAACACATTTCAGGCAGAAATGTTAACTTGTCATGCTTATATTCACTGCCAAGATGCACATAACCAGTGATTCCCCTCAACCTCCTAGTAGATACACTTATAGTGAGATCTTTCTCAAATTAGTCTCAGAAAACCTGACCTTGACCTTGAAGTCAAGGTCACCAATATTTGAACTTGTCTTAATTTTTTGGGTGTACATGTTGCCTGCACACATGACTAACATGACTGAGAGTAAAACCTAAACTGTGTTTTGTAATATTTGTCTACATTTATGAGAAAACTACTGACATTTCAAACCTAAGTGAACATACTGAATACCGAGGGCTATGAATGAAATGATTCCTCTAAGATGCGAGTATAACAAGGAAAAGTAGTGCTCGAGTGAAATACCAAACGGCAATGGTCTTTAACTGCAGATCTAACTCTTCTATTCAGACCTGAGGCACAGGAGAAAATACTTACCTAGAGCTTTTACTGTGTATTGTTAACATTAGGATCATCATCACGAATGCTCTGTGGATCTTACTTTTATACTACATTCATATAATAGCTCCTACTCTCTTACTCTAATTCAAGTTTTCACAGACATCTTTCACAAAACATCTGTTAAAAACACGGCTATAAATCACACCAGCACCATTTCAGAAGCAAGAAAAGTGCTTATTCTGCATCTTTTATTTTTGTAAATGAACCACACTCTCTTCCTTTCTTACTCTGTGCCCTCCTCATCTGCACTGTTTGAGGTAATGTCCATAAAAGAAAACAAAGACCTATAGGTGCTTTCTTTAGTGATGCAAAGACCAGAAAACAGCTGCGTTCAGTAGGTTGGAAGCCAGCACTGTCTCCAGTTGCTGCTTCCAACTAGCAGGCACGGCCAGCAACACGTCCCCCCCTAGCTGGATATACTATTAACCCCGAGACTCTGACATAACAACTCACCTCGCCCCTATTCCATTGCTGAAATCCACCTTTACACATGTTGTATGTTAGCTTACCAGTGTTAGCACTGTCTTTCACAGATGTGCTCTTCTCTGACCCAGGTGTCCAGTTGGCCAGCCTGTCCTTGCCCAGGTTGAGGAGAGACATGGGTTTGAAATCCAGCTTGCCGTCTGGGTGGGGTTTGGAGGACATGGGCATGCCGTACAGGAAGTTTGACAGAACAGAATTGCTGGAAGTGGCGGGACTTGACGACGTGACTGCTTGCGCGGTCGTCTTCGCTGGGCCGTGGCTGCTTTGCGTCATGACCGCAGTGGAAGCGTTGTGATTGACATCAGTGCTAGACTTGGTTTCTCGAGACAAATCTTCCGGTTGCCTGTTCACAAAGACAACAACAAAATCAAAAAGGGAAATAACTTGTAGGGCTACAAACATGAGACTATTATGTTATGATTTGCTGCCTGATTGGTTAGAACATCCTTGATACCAAAAAGAATTAAATAATAGGCATTTAATAACATCATTTGGTCTCTTTACTTGCTGCCTCCAGCCCTTTGCTTTTCAAACAGGCCCAAAACTCCAATTAAATTCTGCACAGTCTCACAGTGCTGCATGTTCATATTCAGCTTCATTATACAGCAGTAGAGAGAGGAAATTCCCCAATTTGTTTTGGGCAAACATGTGACAGTTAGCTTTATTACACACAGAACAGAGTCTGAAACAACTGTCATGTTGCAAATTTTAATACGTCCTAATAAAATTATTTTTTGCAGCTGCTTGATCAAATAAAGTCTTAATGAATAAATGAGACTGAGCTAAAAAAGAATGTGGTCCTCAGTCTTGTGACTGCTGATCCTGGCCTGCTCCAGCACCAGTGCTTCTTCTTCCACAAACACTCACAAACCACGAGTGAAATCATTTCTGCCGTTTTGACTTTCCAAGTTTTTAAAAAATCCTTTCTCGTGGCGCAATAAATGCTGTGCAGAGTTTTGGTGTCTGTTAAGCCTTTAAATGAATGGATCTATTACTCAAAGTGGATTTCTTGGATTATACAGTGTTTGATTAATAACACAGCCACTTTCATTATTGTAATACAGCACTGTTCTCAGTCTGAACTCTTGCCAAGTACTTTAGCTGATATTCAGAGTTCATACTACCCTGTTACAGAGTGCTACAGAGCAACTGTTGTCATGGGGACAGGTATCCAGCTCAGCGGAGATTACTGTAGAGCTGGCTACACAGTTCAACACGCCCACTAACAGGGCAGGGGCACAAATCATTGCTTTCATGCCACATAAATATGTGCTAAGCAGTGAATTCAGGGAAAAACGGCATCAGATTAAGCCTCTGTGGAGTTACAGGGCCTGTGTTCAAACAGTCCACTTGTTTACACACCCACTATACAGCATTTGCAATATAAGCTGTTCACTGGGGAGCAAGCGCTGACAGCTGTTTTAGTGAAACATGAACAGTTTATGCAACTAGATGTCTGGTAGGATGTAACACGCTACTACTGCTGTTAGCGGACCACGACAAAACAGCAAAAACAGAAGTATGCACTACAAAGTATTAGCTGGCAAAACATGAGAAAAACATGCAAACAGGAGAAACATGCAAAGCTAAAGACGACTGCAGCGGTCAGGACTGTGTGGATCTCCTCTAAATAATATGTACAAACTGCACTTGTAAAGCTCACAAGTCTGCCACAACTATGCACAGTCATTTGAGAGCAGTTTTGGGTTGAGAGCAGTCTTTAAAGACTGGCCGAACAGCCACCACCACCAAATTCAATATTCTGTCTACTTGAAAGGCGCGTCTCTAATATATTTCAGACACTGCTAACAATTATGTGCCTGCTATCGTTAATTATTTATGTGGCTGAAACCAAAAGCAGAACATCTGCACCACATCTAAGGCTAAGGACAAAACAGCATAACTGTTTTTGGATAAGCACATGTTGTAGTTTACATGCATCTCTCCAAATGACAAAAATCTGTGTACATTTAACTTTATTTAGAACATATTTCAGCTGGACTTTATCCACCTACACAAGCATAGCGACAATTAGAGCCGTATTTGTGCTATGTGCAACATTTTGTCACCCATGAAAAGCAATGAAACACATTAAAATATCATTTTTTAGAAGCAGCTGACCAAGTAGATTAAAGGTGGACTACTAAAACACGCCTTAAATGTTTCTTTTTTGTAGCCATTTAATTTTTTATTCTGTTTGATTGCTATAGGAAGGCCAGTCAAGCTGCTGTTCTTGTTTATGATATTCAGCAGTCTCTCGTCCCTTGGTCGGACATCCACACCAACTGGAGTGGAGCTGGTGATGATAGTGCTTCTGCTCTGTAGAGCCACTCTCAGCTTGAGGATCATTCAAAGCTGATGTCGCTACGTAGAGCTGGAAGAATGAGCACCAACTGCACGCTACAGTCTGACACGGTGGACATGGAGACTTACTGGTGAGGCAGCTGATTATAGCTCCATATTTATTCTTCTTTATAAACTCCAACATGCGTGCACCTCCATTTACTAAGTTTGTACACAAATACAATCAATTTACGTGGAAATACTGGATGTATCTTTTAAAACTCTATCTACGACGGATGCACCAAAGTCTGTTCACTTCCAATTAAAAACTGCACAAGAAAACATATCAGGGCAACTAACACAAGTTCATCTTCACGTTGGAGTTATCAGAAATGCAACAACTGCTTTCAGAATGCGATCCAACCATTCACAGTCTCTCACTTTGCAGACTCACCTTTTCACGGTGAAGTGGATGCGATGGCTCTGCTCCAGGATCTTCATCAGTGTCTTGGTGTCATACTCAGAGGGCTTCTTCAGGGCGACTCCCTCAGGCAAACCATGAGCCACCACGCAGCCGGGGTCCTTCTGGATCCACTCATAAGGCACAGGGACCAGGCTGCTCTTTCCCACAGCCTCACCTGCATACCGCATGACGCACTGAGTTTTGCTACCTGACTTCCAAGAAACTATATAAAAGTGGCTCCCTATGCTCCAAACATGGATTGCTTCGGCACTGCTTTATGAAAAAATCTGGTTTAAAAAAGGGAATACTCACTGTAGAGCACAGTGAAGACCTCCTCCACCATCTTCCTCAGAACAAAGATGTTGGACTGGGCATCTGATGGAGCTCTCGGTTTCCCATGTTCAGCATCCTTACTCAGTTTGCTGAGATCGCCCTCCTGGTCTTTGGTATGGGAATTTGCTGCAGTCAGATTTTGCAGGCATGGCACCCCTGACCCCAAATAAAAGAGAAATGACTTTAAAAATGTCCAAATGAGCTACAGTATGATTTAGGATTAAGTAAACTCTTTACCCCAACAAAGTCATTCATTTGTCTTTGAAGGTTAAAAACAAAACAAAACAAAAAACAAATGACTGAGAGTCTGGTTCCTAAAACTAATGACTATGTCACCTTTTGAAAAATAGTGTCATATAAAACGAATGACTTGTTTTTCCAACAATGTGCCTAGATGAATGAAAATAATCTCCAATAAAGCGGGGAACATTAAGCCGTTCAGTTTGAGTCTTAAATAAATCAAAGCAAAGTTGAGCCAATGTTCTCAGTAACAGATGCCTGATGAAAATTAAACTTGATGAACTGGTGTTACGGGCATAGACAGTATAAAAGAAGGACGGGGCTAGCGTGACATCACCCAGTGGGCTCTGATGTCCTGTTGCGAAGCCTGTAGCGTTTTTAGCAGTCGCCATCTTGACAAGACAGGGATAGATCTGACCATGAAAGCATTCAAATATTCAGTTTAATATTCAGTATGTGCCAAATCACAACACAAATCACCTCGAGGTGCTTTATGTTGTCAGGTAAAGACCCTACATTAATAAAGAGAAACCCCCAACAATCATACAATATGAGCAGTGGGCGACAGTGAGAAGGAAAAACTGCTTTTCAATAGGAAGAAACCTTCCACAGAACGTGGCTCAGCCAAAGGCAGCTGTCCACTGCTTGACTTTTCAGACCCGGACTCTACGTCCATCTTTTAAACTGTCCATGGTTACGGGGGAGGATATACTGCGAAATGAGTGTATTATCTGTTGCTTCACCTTACCTCTCAAGTAAGGTGAACAAAGGGGGCTAAATGGACCAATGCCAACTTCTAAAATATATTCAACTTACAACCTTGGATGCTAGCATAGCTAATGGAAATGAGAGTAAAAGGAAGGAGTAAGAGACACGAAGAGACACAAAATCAACAATAAATATACACAAAAAACCAAATAGAACAAAAAAACAAGATAATATTGGTCTTCCAGCCAAAAAATATGACAATAATATATGTCTGTGGGTTAGGGTCTCTTGAGTCACGTGAATCTTGTGCTGGCTAAGTGAAAAGTTGGATTTTTAAAAAACATTATTTGTAGCATCGGCACAAAAGGAAGTGATAAATTATAGCAAAAAAACAAAACAAACAAAGTATCATTTACTGGCCAAATTGCTGTTGTAAACAACCTGTGGTGTGAGTCAGAACTGTTATGAAAGTGTTTGTCCGCTCCATTACTTTGCTCAGTTCTAATAGAAAAATGGAATATTAATTTATCTCCTCCTCCTACAAATGCACGGTGGGTTTTTAAAAGGAGTGCTATAAAGTACTGTCAGTAAATTTGTAAACATAATTCATCAAATGGCTTTGCTAAATAAGATATGATGAGACACTTTGCTGATGTATTGTTATTTGGGATAAAAAGGGGGGGAAATGTGGCTCTGCATCTGCTTTGGTGATTTATTTCATGGCGACATCATTTGATGTTGAGGTAAGCTGCCGTGATTATTAAAGCTCAGATAATCTGCATCTGTGCAAGCACAAAACGAAGATTTCTTCGGGGACACAAGTGACACAAGCGTATTTTAAGTAACGGCCTCACAGCTGCGGCTGTAATGAGAGTGATCGATGTTCTACTAAGACTGAATGAATTATGGGAAACGACGTTCAGAGCGGTGCTTACGGCAAAACTTGTAGAAGTCTGTTTGGATTTCCCTCCTGGAGTTGAGGAACACTCTCCCCTTTTCTGTGCCGACGGCGATCACGCTGTCCTCGTGCACGGTGACGCACGCCACCTCGGCGTTTAGTTTAGACATCGCCATGCACTGCAAAACAAGGAAGCTTTTAGGTTTACAAAGGACCGAAACACTTTGTAAACTGATGGCTTAAACAAACAAAATGAAAATGTCAGTGACGACTTCCAGTTGTGGTGAAGAACTTCACGTACACTTCCATGTTGGGCATGAATCTTTGTAATTTTTGGCTTTTAAGGGTTTCCTTGAACTGTTCTTTATTCAGAGTACAATAATTGTACAACACGCATCTCTAATGACATTCAAAAACAAGAACTGAGTTGTTGTGTCTAAAGGACACATAGAGGCTCAAATTACACAAACACACGTCCTTACAAGTTGTACTTTGACCAGATGCTTTTGGTTCCAGTCAGTAAGCTTCTGGCATAATTCTGGCTGGATATTTGACCGGGTCAGGTTCCTGGCACATGAATGGCTTTTAAGCATACTCTTCTAATTTGAAATAAGGTTGAGGTCGGGCCTTTGGGAAGCCCATTTCAAAAGCCGAATATTAAGCCAGCTTCAGTGCGTGTTTGGGATCATTGTCCTGTTGGAACACCCAGTTGTGTCCAAGTTTTAACCATCTGGCTGTTGATTTGAGGTTAGGTTAAAGAATTTGGAAGCACTCTGCCTCATTCATTCATTATTCATTATTCCATCCACTACCACTGGCAGCAAAACAGCCCCAGAGCATGATTCTACCACCTCCATACTTGACACCGACCTTCCTTAAGTTTGAAAGCCTAACCTTTGGTCCTCCAACTATAACTCTTGTACTGCAACTAAATAGCTAAATGATTGTCTCGTATAACCATAAAACTTCTCCAGAGGGGATTTGGCTCGTCCAGGTTTGCAGCTGCAAATTTCAGTTGACCCTGAAGTTGTCGAATTTGGAGTGTAAAAGTGTACGACTACTTATGATAAAAACTGTAAGAGTCAACGCATGGCGGTTTATTTATTAGCCAAAATGAATCCAAGAATAAACGCAGGACTTCTGTAAGTGGACAACACGCCTGGTGACCCCCCCCCTCCTCCCCCAAACTATATACACAGTTAAATTAGACCAATGAAGTTATTTAATTTGCAGAGACAATGACTTTGCTGTTTCTCATAAGCTTGCATTTCTTAGTATGGAGCAAGACTTCCTCCATTTGAGTTATTATAGGAATCATTTACTGGCTTTTACTTGAAACACGTTAACAAAAATTATTAACAATCTTGATATTACTAGAAGAACTGCGTCCTTATTTTCTTGGAATTAAGCAAAATACACTATTCCTCCCTTATATTCAATGCATGCTCACATAAACAGAAAAAATAAAAACTATAGTAACACTTTTAAGGTGGATTTCATGAAATGTTTAGGAAAAAAAATGTCATTTTGGCCCCACATGTCAAAATCTCCAACAGGAAATGACGCTGTAGGACCCTTGATTATGAACGTACCACTGAGTCGAGGGCAGACACCAGGCTGGTGAGGATCTCCTGTCTGGCTGACACCAGCGGGACCTGTGGCTCGCCGCGGGAGTTCGTCCTGATGCCGTCGCATGCCAGCTTCCTGATCTGAGCCATGCCTCTGCGGGGACCGGATGAACACAGTTTAGACAGGCAGCCACAGAGCGACACAGACAAACCCTGCATGTGTCTGAGGATGCATTCCTGTACACATGCTGCAGTGACCTGCATTCAAAGCAGGTTCTGCTGACATCATGTGGTTTGACTTTAAGCAAATACAAGCTTATATTCAGAACGCTGAGCTCTGAAAGGTGATTAATTAATTCAGAAGGGGGGGAGGGTTTCCTTCACCTGTTTCACACAAATACGAGTCTACAGGCCTCATTAGGCTGGACTGGGACTTTTAAAGTGATTGCTGAGCAGATATATTTACCATCTTTAATGTGCCAGCATGCTAACATTATCACAAAACAAAAAGCAGAAGAGAAACTTACTGGAAACCGCTTTAACTGATGTATAGAAACAGGACCACAACTTAGACGCTTCTTTTCCTGTTATATGCCTATAAATGGATTCCTGCCATGCACGCCTGTTTGTTCTCATTCTCCATGCCCCATCCACCCACCCCTCTACTTTCTTTCTAATATCACCTCTCTTAGGGGCCCCAGGGGGGGGGTCTACAGAGCAAAGAAGCAATCGTAGATCCATGCCAAAGTCATCATGCTGCTCCACCGTTCCCATCTGCCAGATGCAACTTGCACAATTCAGCTTCACTAAAGGAGTATGAACTTCAGAGGGGGGGATCGGGATTCATCCTCTGTGGAACATGAGTGCCAGGAGAATTATCCTGGTTACAGATTTTCCAAATTGTCCAACTGAGTGCCTCCAAGCTTATTAAATCCTTTTCAATACTGGTTTCATGTGCACTACAAGATAATGACGTAAATTCACAGCATGGGAGCTTTGGCACACCTGAGTCACCTGCAAATCTTTTGTTTGTACATTGTGTTTAGGCACAGAGACTTAAAAAAAACAGTCGTGCTGACATTGAAAAACCTGTTTAGGACTACTCTTTTTAAAAAAGAGACCAGAGTAAGTGAACTGAGAAAGACTCAAACCCACAAACTGAACTGACAGTGGCACCGATATCAATCAAATCCATTCAATCCATTCCGTTAATACAGCATAGTGAGTACAGCCTCAATTCTTAACCTCATGAACTCCAGAAGACGTTACAATGAGAGTCTGCTGCATGTTGATATGAGTGCAAGAAATTAATTCTGCATACGTCTCAGCTGAATGCAAGAAAATTACAATGAAGTCATCACTGTCAAGACATTTTTTCATCCTCTGTTAAATCAAACACGTAATTTGTGGATATTTGTATTATTTAAAATGTTTTTCATATGAGCCACGGTTCACCGTAATTAAATTATTAGAAGTAGAAAACCTATTATGTGAAAAAAGCAGATACATTTCGGGTGTCATAACTCACAGGCCAGTTCCTGTTTAATTCCTGATTGAAAACACCACAACGCTGCGTACAACCATACACTCTGTCACTGGGACCTTAAACTTTTCTCCTTAACAGATCTTGGGTGTTAAAAAAAAAGAGGTACTGGTTACAGATTATTAAAACGAGTCCTTATGTTTCCAAAATAACGGCATCAGCATTGTATCGTATGAGTAGCTAAATCAACGAAGGAAGGCATAGAAAAAACAGGCCATGTAAACAAAAAAAGCAAAGCTGCAAACAGACAGGAAGTGTTAAAGAAAAGCTGCTCGGCTAAAGCCAGGCACTATGTTCTCATGGCAACTGAAACCCGTCTCCTTGGAAACTAATCTCGGGGCATTTGAACAATGCAGCTCTGGCCTTTAATCTCTCCAGACACTGGGAACCATTATACTAGCCTCTGGCAAGCCCAAACCACTGACTCAATAGAGAGAGAGGACACAGAGGCAGAGAGACAGACAAGAGGCAGAGGGAGGAAGAGGAGGGTGGGTGTGGTGGGGTTCAGCTGCACCAGTTTGAACGTGCCAAGTCTATTGGCCATCTAAATCTGCATCCCCTGAGGCCACAGCAAACATTACCCCCTCCCTCCCTCCTAAATTATTATGGCCTGGAAATAGATGGCCTCTTTCCCTCGCATATTTAAAAGGCAAAGGAAGCAGAGAGAGAGGGACAAACGGTGGGGATAAGCAGAGGCTCGGGATAATGCCATGTCAATTGCTTTGCGAGAGGAAGCTCAAGCATAATGTCACAGTGCTGTTATGGTTCTCAGTGACTATTGAAGAGTTCAACATGGAACGGCTTTCATAAATAAAGCAATGCTCAAAATCAATGAGTCTATTATGATCCCGAAAGAAAAGGAAAGCCAAGATTATTTATTGCAAATCCAGCTGTTGATGGAGAATGAGGTGAACTTTGCAGGCATGCGGGGACTATTCACTATGATTTCATCCAGACAGTCACTTTTACAAAAGCTCAATTATACTCTAAGCCTGCAAAAAGAGGCTTACGATCGTTGTTAGTATAAGCAACAGTCATGCAGTTTATTTAACATAACAGGGGTTTTTCCTGAAGGTAAAGAAACTACGCCGCCCACCAGAAAGGGGTTGTCCTTGGACTGTGCCCAAGCTGTGCCCAGCTTGCTCAAAGTAACAGGAAAATGTGGAGATTTCTTTAAAGTAAGGCTACACTGACTCTTTGTCTTAACCATCTACGGACCAATTGTACTAAGGTCCAAAAAACTCCTACTATTCCTACTGTATATTACTGTACACTACTATTCTTATGGTATATATTGTATATCATATATCTTATTCATCTGTTCCTCTGTCTCTCCTGCTGCTTTGAGCATGTACATGACAAAATAATTTCCCTCGGGATAAATAAAGTTGTTCTTATTCTTATTCT
>NW_005187416.1:3239214-3271359 GCF_000239375.1 Pundamilia nyererei
TACGTCCAATGGATGATGATCTGATTAGTCGACTAATCGCAAAAATAATCGGTGACTAGTCGACTATCAAAATAATCGTTTGTGGCAGCCCTATCCTGGACAGAACAATTTTGAGCCATTGATAAAGGTCCTGCCTGCTAGGGCTGCTCAATTATAGCAAAACTCTTAATGACATTCATTTTTGTCCAGTACTGACAATATGGTTATTTAATACAAATGTTCACATAAACTGGAAAAATGGTGGATTTACTCAATTTAAAAAAGGAAGACAGATAAAACTCTTTTTATTAAGTGAGTTTTCAGTAACTCTGATTGCAGCTCAAATGAATAAACTAAATGAATGAATGTGACCTGAATTAAAGCAGCCACAGCCTGGCAACGAGCAAATGGGAACTACATGAAAGAGCAAAAATGAAGGAAAAGAACATGCTGCATGGGAAAAAGCACAAATTAAAGAAAAACTTTATTTTTATCATCGGTGTAAACCACAATTGACTTTTAAATGAAAATTCAATTCCATTAATTCGCCTATAACATAATCAGTAACCCGATATGACACAAAAGACATACGACTTTCTCTCTATCTGGTTATGATCTAGTCAACTTGCAGTGTTTCGAATGTGTGTTAAGATTCTCTGCAAACTGCCTGAGCATCATCATCAGCAAGTGGTAAATGAATATAATGAATTCAGCTTAATGCAAAACCAAAACTCAGTCTGAGTGCTCAGATGTTAATTGACACAAGACATTTTTATGATCACATGAAACAAAAAAACTCAGCGTAGCTATTATACCTCAAGTCTTAATGTTTTACTTTCTACAAACAGGGCGAAACGTAGCCACATCAAGTCAAAACCCCTTATTTTCTGTAATATACAGTGCTGTTGTTGTACTATAATGGATGCTTATATTAAACATAACCTAAGTTCAAACAATGAAGTCAGCATATGTACAAGTAATCCCTGTGAGCCTAAAACTCAGCCTTCCTACTGCTTTAAAACTGACGTTTCTTCCTACTGTTGGCTCTGTATGATGTCATTAAGAGTTAAGCTGTATATTTTACAGTCATCACCGGCACACAGCTCTTGACGTCAGCACAGAAGCCCCTCCTACTGCTGTTCAAACCTTCTTTTTGTGAGAAGCAGCCAATCGGGAGGGTTGGCTTTCGGGGTGATACTTCTGTAAAGCTTGTCGTGTCAAACTAACCACTAAAGGACTTTTATACATACATTTATACAGCGCTTTTACGTTTCCACACACCCCGATGGATTAATTAGGGTCAGTATCCAGGATTATACTGTCAACCTTTCTCTCAGAAGATGACCTACTCTACCTCCTGAGTGTAAAAAGAATAAATACATGGTGCTGGAAATGAGCAGAATAGGTCCCCTTTAAGATATTTAGCCACTGTTTTTGAAGGCACTAAAACTTTAGATTTTAATTCCCTAAATAAATACTAAACCTCTATCTTGCATCAGAGGTAGGCAAGGTTAATGTTAGTGTGATTCATAAGGTTCAATGTTTCTTGCTGACTAAGGTGAATTAAAGATAGACCTATTTTAGTACGAGGTGCTCCTATAGAACTTACGTGGTGTAGGGACAGCACCTGGTCTACTGCAATTCTTACAAATGTAGACATCTTTTCATGTATTTGTGGCTCAAAGGTGTGTTTCAAAAAAGATCAAATTACATAAAGAAACTATAAATAAAAAGGCCTGCAGGTAAACACCAATTATATTTAAATATATATATATATATATAACTAACTATTAATCCTAAATGGTGTAGCATAATAATACCACTCAAGGTCACCATCACAGAGAGAAGGGTTTCCAGCACACCTGCTTAGCCGCACAGGTGTCTCCAATTATTGTGGCTGATTAGGCCTGTGCTCAGGTTGAAGGTTTAAGCTAATGGCAAAGCTTCGTGAACCAAAATAACTGGGTGTGTCCTGCGATGTTAAATTTCCACTGTGTTATAGCCAACATCAGGTAATGGAGGTGCTTTTAAAACAATCCTTTCCTGTTCACAGATTTGTGAAGTATAGATGTGGGAAAAGCATCGAAAGCTAGTTTGTGATGCACTACTCAAGGTTGAAACTGATTGTAAACGAAGTTTAATTTCTGTATTTCATCCTTTCATAGCTTTGAAATGTTTTCAAATGGGGGTCAATTTCACCTTGGATCTAACCAGAAAAAGCAATGTGAACTGAGTTTTTATTGTGCCGTTTATGATGCCGCTGTGCTCAAAAAGCCAGTGTTTCAGGCTGGCATAAGTAGCATATTTGTGTGAGGAAACTGAGCCGAAAACAGACTGAAATCGTTCCAACTGGTGGTGTGCAACTTAAGAGTCTGTAAATGTTTTAGTTTCACTGGCCCAAAGAAGTGCGAGCCAACTCGGGAGTGTAACAAAGATGTCAATCAAGCGCAGTCCTCAGAAGGTGTCTGATTGGGAAAGGGAAGCGAAAACGACGCTTAATCTAAAGTTCATCCTGCTAGAAGAATTATATGCAAGTCATTGAGGGTAGAGTGCTTTGTTGTTTTTGTCCCTTTTCATGGAAAGGCACAGCACCTTGCTGTAAGTCTGGGTGTGGTTTGATAGATGTTATCTAACATTTCCTTCCAGCAGCAGACAATCCTTTTGTTTGCTGTGTCAGAAACTGTAAGTCACCACTGGTGTGATTTTTTTTTTTTCTTTTTTTCCTAAGTTCTCCAAAGTTAAAAGTTGAAAATCGAGTCGGCTGTAACACCTTAAACTTAAACATCTCCTAAAGAGGTTTGATTTTTACTCGGATAAAACCTTTTTATTGGAGTAAGAAAGGGTATATGTGACATAAGGAAACTGAAAGAACCAGGGAAACTTTTTTTTTTTTCTCTAAACCTTTATTTGACCAGAAGCTTCACTTTCTGGTCAGTTTAACAGAACTTCAACTATGTTAAAACTGTATTTTACTAAAGAAAAATTAAAGTAGATTTCGACTACAGTAATTTCAACTGAGTTGGCACGATGCTGTCTTCATACTGCACATCTGTTTAAATGCTCTTTAAAAAGTTCACGTCACAGCTGAGGTAAATGGGAAAGGTAAGCAGTGAAATCGCATATCAGACATGGATGGGATGTCTACTTTTTCCCCCTCAGCTAATTTCTCCAAACACCAACAGCTGATAGTTTCACTCCAGTCAGCTGTTTTCAAAAACAAACTTTAACGTGTGTCTACAAGAAAGCAGCTGAGGTTAAAACGACAAGAAAATACCACACTAATGTCCAAATTAAACGCTCGCTGTTTGGATACATGCAACCACTGATTTAGAGTACCGAGCGCTGTTTTAAAACTGGGTGTAATTATAGGACGGCTAGTCAATTCTGTTAAAGTTAACTGCGGCGCAGTGCCTGTGTGTCGAGGCTGGTATGAAAGTCGACAACGCTGTTAGTTATTCAAATCCTTTGGCTGAAAGTTGAAATGTGTAGCTTCCTTTCTTACACTTGCTAATGCGGCTAGCTGGCTTTGTTGTATTAGCTGGGTAACCTTCTGGTAAGTGATAGCGTTAAAAAGAAATATGGGGGATAATTTGCCAAGCAGACAGACGCTGCATCCCAGTCATAAACAGAGGCTAGCTTTCCGCTCGCAAGGTTAAAGGGAGGAGTCCCTGAAACCTGCTAACTATCGGTAACCTTTCTCCGCTACTTACCATATGTCTAACTAATAATCGCTGGCTAATTAGCTAACGGTAGCATTAGAGCGTTGAGCTAGCAGTGCGGCGCTAGCCCCCTTTATGCTAGCTAGCGCTAGCACTTTCCTTTCATCTCCTCCCCCAGTCCCGAAATTAGGTTATAATCTGTAATTTCTAAATGCACAATCACAAAAGCCGCAAGCTTTGCGAGGGCGCAGAACGTAACTCCTCAATAATGTCAAAACGGACATCGAAATCTCACCTTAATTAGCGATTAAATAGCCTTGTTGCTGCTGTCAATCCCGGAATAGGTTTATTCCCCCGTTTTAATCCATCAGAAACGCTCACAATTCCCATCCACAATGTAGCTGTGCCATCTGCTAAAACATCGTAATCCGGATCATCACAACGACGACTTCGAGCTCACGTCCCGTTGTCTGCTATTTGTGTATTTTTTTTCTTAGTTTTATGTCTGTTTTTTCCCCTTAACAGAGCAGGGTGTCCCTTTCCCCTTTCTTTGTTCTGTAATCCAGTAAAATTGAAACTCATTCGCCTCCTGCTAATCCCAGCCCAACTCAACAACAGCATCTATTGGCTGCAATTTACATACAGGATTAACGAAGCAACCTCTGGAAAAACCCTCAGAGAGCAAAATGTACACGGAAAGGAGAATGTCCTTAAAAAATAATAATAGTGAAACGCGCATATATTTTATTTAGACTGTGGCTATTTAAATCACCGTCTGCCACTTGACAGCAACTTCACACATTACTTTGTGCTTTAAGAAATCCTTCATAGACTGCGTGTAGGTGCTTTGATGCGATAGCTGCGCAGTATCCAAAGTATTTTTAGGATTAGGATCTGTCCAAAGTGGATCTACGGCAGCTACATGGATCTTGTGGCCATGGAAGTTATGCCATAGCTGCAGTGATTGCCCAAAATAGCTCATGTCTGTTTGATATAGGGTAAAGTTCAGATCCTAGAGAAGAGGTGCTTTTCTTTTTTACATTTCCATGCAGGTGTGGAAATATATGAATATTTAAAAATAAGAAAAAGTTTCTAGATTCTGACAAAATGTTTTAACCAGAATTAAAATGTAGTGCCCAAACCTCAATATGTAAAGTTTTTCTGCTTCTCTAGCTCCACTGTGATCTGCATATGTAATATATTGTAGAAGTTGAACTGAATTTATAAACTATAATCCCAGTCTTGGCCATCTGTTATGTAAATGGGTGTGAATGTTTAATTAGTCTTAAAAAAGTCAGTTTTACTATGACCTTTTAACAGCTGTCGTAAGGTCGTTGGCTTCACTTTAGCTTTAGAATTGATTTTTAAAATTTGAGCTCGTATTTTTGTTTTGCTCCACGGTCCGAGACATCAATATCGCTCTGATTTGCCAGTAAGCTACGACCCAGCTTGACCCCTCGGGTCAGCAGGATCAGGTTATTTCATGAGTCACAACAAATGGTAATGAAACCCGTTTTAGGTTTTATGCCTTGCAAAGTCTTGTTAGGTGCACTGGACCATTAGAAGTTTAAAAGTAGAAACATGCCTGTTTAGCCATTAGCTGTTAGTCTATAGTTGCTGGTTTTAAACGTAATTGTTCCCAATTTCTGCTTGTTTTCATTTTTGTTTTAGTTTCATTGGACTACTGATGATCTTACTTCATTTTATTTCTACGGTGTTTATTAATGTTAAGTTATATATATTTTTTACACTTATTTGTTTTATGGGTAATATTATTTACATCCAGCTTTATCTGATTTTAGTAAAAAAAAAAAAAAGGATTGTGCTAGAATGTCTGTTATAGCTTATGCTTTGAAACATGCTATATAATAAATAGCTGCACTATATTTAATGTAAAGAAAAAAGGAACCAAGTAAATCCAAGTGTAACTTTTTACTTGGTTCCTTTTTTTTATAAAAACACACAAATTGATTGGTTACTTTATTATATTAAATATAAATAAAACTGTTCATATGGCTTTATTAATATTTAACGTAATAAATGGTGAAACATATAGGTTTACTTGGGTTGTTTTTTTTTTTTGATGCACTGGTTACTTTATTACATTAAATGGACATCAGCATGCAATCGTTTAACTTGTCCAACCGTCTTAATACCAAGTTTAGTTATGCGTGCCCCGTAAACTAACATTAGCTTGATATCCCATCTGTGAGGAAAAGGGAACGTTTCTTTTAAAAGTACTTGGACCATTAAATTTTAATCATAAGTTATTTACATTAAATCCATGGCAATCTCACTAGTTTCAGTTACTTTCCCCTCTTAACTGCTGTGTTCAACTCTGTTTCACCAAGAGCAAAAATGACATCTGTGCCTCATCTATGCTGTGCTTTTACAAATAAGTCACTTCTTACTTATTCAAAATGTCACCTGCATAACCAATCAGCCCTCTAGCAGAAACTGGGACATGTGGATAAGCCCTGACATTTGCCAAGGCCAACAAATAAAACTGATATATCTGGAGGCTAGAAATCTAGAGATTGTAAATTAGTGTGCAGCGTCTGGATGTCTCATCTCCACCGTGTGGCAACTTTTCCCTCATGAAGGATTTATTGCCATCTTTTCTCGCTGATATCACTGCGTTTTATTTAATGACAAATATTTAGCCATGCACATTATGGTTGTTGGCTGAATCTCCTAAACCGCCGAGCCCCTAAATCCGACACCACCGCTTTAAACCAGCTCTGCAGAAATATTCCGATCTGCTGCGCTTGGTCTCAAAAACAAACATGCTGAAAGTCGTATAAGCATGAAAGGGTGTGAAATAAAACACCAGCAGCCCTTGCCTGCATTGTTAATATTTAATGACTCAATCTCCAAAACCATCGCAGCAATACTCCAAAGGGTATGAACCCTCCAGCTGTAAAGGCCATGTACAATATCCAGTGGAAAATTCAGGTTTTATTTGAGCTGACCAGTACCTGCCCTGCATGTGTTCTCAGGGGACACTACTCAAGCCTTTCTGCACACCCCCACCCCACCTCTGTGTAGTGTCTCCTGTGAAGCAATAGCAACCTGTGACCAACTACAAACAGGATCCCCCCCTTAGTTCAGTTTGACAAATGGATAAAAACAATATTTGGAAGACTTAAGAGTATAAATGTTAGAGGCAAATGAAATCCGGATGATTTCGATCCAGGGAAGGATGAACGTAACTTCCCACATTCCCACACTGCTGTTTGGGTTTTAGCTCCTGGGAAAGCCCTTCAGAAGACTTCAGAAAGGGTCAGTAAAGAAATCCAGGGCCATTACAATAGGCTCACACTGTATTTTGTACCATATATAGTAAATTAACACAAAGCCACCGATCAGAGAAAGAGATGTATTGATGCGCGGTCAGACAGTTTTAGACAATGAAAAAGTCTGAAATGGTTCACTGTATTTGTACTACAAATGTCCTGCAACGTCTCCCAGGTTCAGTCTGCACAATGAGTCCACTGATGTGTAAATGGCTGAAAAGCTTAACAAACACCTTATAGGGAGGATTGGTAGTAACATCATCACCATCAGTCCTGTAACAGATGACGCTCTTCATGTGTGTTGGCGAGGGAGGGCGGGGTCTTCCAAGACGGGAAGAGGTTGATTTTGTATTTTATCCTTGGATCAGAAATGACCGTTAAAAGAGCTCCAGTCAACATTTAAACGACCACACTGAACCTAACTTTGTGCTCATCGTGCTTCTACCAGTAGACGTACATTAAGGCGCTTTGGGACCAAATGGTTCTGAGGAGCTGCCTGAGAACTTCATAACTTCAAGGGCGTTTTTCCTGTTTGCTGCAAACAAATGTTGACCAGGCGGTGGCTGTAGAAGAATAGAAATGATCCCACTGTTCAGTAAAGCACGTCCTTCACTGTCCTTATATTCTGTTTACATTGGGCTTATTACACTTTTCCTTATGTATATACTGTTATCATGGTGACTGCTCACATTAAACATGGCCAAGCTTTCAAACGCTCAGGTCAACATCCAGCACTGTGCTGGATCAGTACATACTCGGTCTGCAGACAGGACAGCATTGCTTTGTACTATTCTTCCACCTTCTCTGTCATCTTCTCCTATATTGCAACAAACTGTTGCTTTTGTATTTGTTCAGTGCTCATGTTCCTTTTAAAAACACAAAGTTGAAAAGTGACTGTAAAAACTGGTTATTTTCACAAAGTTGGTAGCAGAGATGCTATTACTATAGTGTAATGTTGTAGTTACTATGGCGAGTGCTCTGAGATGACTTGTTTTGATCTGGTGCAGTGTAACTAAAATTGAGTTCAAATAATTCTGGATTAAGGGTAATGTTTGCTACCAATCCTCATCAGATATCAAGCAGGTTGAGACACGAGTCAAACTTCCTTTAAAATAAAAACAAAATCAGGCCATCAGCTCACGTACAGCAGACAGGATTATTACAAAGCCAAGGAGCAAAATAAAAGTAATAAATAAAACAAAGCGACTGAGACCCAGTTTTTCTTCTCGTCGTCCATCAGTCTTTTTGCTTTCTTCGTCAAAATTCAGCGCAGTCAATCAGACTTCAGCGAATGACAAAACTTCAAATTTTCTAACTAATGTAAAGCATCAAAAGTTGCCACACTGCCAGTTCTCAGCAGTTGTTGAGCTGATAATCTCTTCACGTCCATATCTCTTTTTTTCTTATTTTTTCCTGTTTAAAGTACTTTTAAGTGGTCTTCATGATTGGCTAATAGGTGCTTTCTGTAACAACACATATATTCACTTGAGACAGAGATTCGCTGTTTTGGTATTAACTGTAAACTGAAATGTTTCAGGCGTCCACCGCAGCATCGGGAGACACGTCGGACCAAACTTTGACGTTTCAGGTGTACTTCAGCACGTCCCAGTTCACTCGGGGTCACGTCAGCGTCCCACTCTCATCGCTTCTGCTCATATCAGTGTTGTTCCTAGGAAAGGAAACGTAAAGCGTGTCTTCCTTAAAATGTATTATTTTTATTATTAAATCAATGACTGAAAAAAGCAAAAGGAAAGAATACCAACATCTTGAGCGCTGTGTGACTCCTGGTGGTGAATTCCATTAGCCGAATTAGCACCGTGGACCTGGAAAACAGTCAGAAATGATCATTTTAGTCCTGTTCTTGGCCTGATTGGACATTAGAAGACCTGTTCAGGTGACCTGGGTTTTAACATCTTAAAACAGTCTTAATAGCTACCATTTGTAGGAGACTGATGGGATTTGGTACCAGAAACGTTCTGGCTGCGTGCATGCAGTCTAGGTGGGGATTGAAAGCGTGATTGCATTTGCTGCCTGCAGAGGCCTTTCTGTGGAGTGTTTGCACGTACTCCCTATGTCTGCCTGGGTTTATTCCCCAAACACAAACTAGCTGTAGTATGGATATGTGGTTGCATGTTTCTCCATCTTGTTTTTTAAAAAAAATTTTACCGGGCTTTTTTCTGGATTCTTCCGCATGGCCTGGACCAGCTGGTCGACTTGTTGGTTGTGCTCTAAGGCGTTCCTCAGGGCTTCCTCAGTGCTGAGCAGCCGTTGGCGCAGACGGGTCACCTCCGAGTCCAGAGCCGAGGGGTCTAGCATCGAGTACCGCCGGTGGTCAGGGGAGGATCGTTCCCGACCCTGAAAGAACCACACAAGCTAACTGGTAAGTAAGTTAAATCATCCAAACTGTATTAGGTTTATGGGTTTTGTATATATTTCTTTTGTTTTTAACGCACTTCAAGTACTTTGTAGTGAAACAAGTGCAAAGAGCAGGCTTCTATTACCCATTTTTACAGGATTTACATCATGTAGTTTACATGAAACTTTATACATGTGTTTAAATCGTTATAATCTGTTACTCTAATGTAGATAAAGTCATAATAAAATGAATCGATAATACTCAAACCAATCTATTCTTTAAATAGCTCTATTATTATCACTTTAACCTTCAGAGCAATCTATTGACTTTGAAGGAGAGGTCAGAGGTCAAATGTGACATATTTTAGACAGTACTCTGTGGACACGACATAAGTCAGATCCAGATCAAGCTGAAGTATGGATTAGGTCCTAAATCAATCCATTAGTGGGTGAGCAAATTATTTTCCAGGAAATTATTATAAAAATTGAGTTGGGCAAATTCAGAAATGAGGTTAAAATTGACTTTTTGTGGAGAAGGTACACATGTAAGCATGAGTGTTACCTTATTTAAGATTCCCAAATGCTTTAATGTATTTGATAAACAAAAGTGTACATTATGCCCGTCTTATAAAAAATGTTAAAAATTAAAAAGTTATGTTATGTATTTATAATTATAACTTTCCTTTAGAAGGAAAAGCCTCTGTAGCAGGTGCCATAAATGCTTAATACATATTTGTAACTGAATTTAACTGCAGGAAAAAACCCAAAGTGCACAAAGTTTAAAAACTGTTTTGCTTTTACAAAATAAAATAACAGCATGTTTGCTAGTTAGAATCGCTCACCTGAAAAAACAGCTCTAATACTTTCTGTTGCCCTTGAGTAGGCTGATCAATTTGTGAAAACAGTCCATTGTTATAAGTTCAGTTTTGAACATGAAATCTCAGGCAGGCAAGTGACTGTATTTCAGTGCAAATTACCAAACTATTTCTTTACCTGACAGAAAGTCTGGTGTCTTTATTTTAAATGAAAGATTAAACCTTCAGTGTTAAATGATCTTTCCAGGGAAAGTTGAGCATGCGCAACATCCAAATTTATAAAACAGACTGAAATCGAGGCAATTTCAGTATGAAAGCTGGTTACTTCCAGAAATAATGCTGTAAAGTCATTCATCTGAGATAATGAAATGGGAATAAAGTAAACATACTAACAAAGCAAACTTCTCCTCATCATCATCGTGAACCCAAAACCGTCTTTACAGCAGACCAACATGGACTGAAAAGCACCTGAGAATCTAGGGTATGTTCACACTAGGGCTGTGACCAAAATCTCATATCCCTTCCCAGATGCCTTAATGCCCACCTACACCCTGGGCCATCTGACCTCAGGAAATCACATGATAGGATGGAGCCAGGTTTCCCAATGAGCTCACCTGAAACCCTGGCTGATTGTGACCTACACCCGTTTTCACACCTTGGCTCATGTGATTAGGTAGAGGATCATTAGGAGGTCTATTGTCCCTCGTGGGGGGGAAACTCCCACAGGGCTTAAATCTGGGACTGTCCACCATTTGACACTAGAACTGAAGAAGCTTCTCGGATGAGAGGTGAAATGTCTTCAAGCAACTTAAAGAAGTCCAGACGCTTTTCTTTCTAAGCTCCTTAGACTACAATGACCTGGATGACTGAGAACCTTCACCGACATCCCGATTTTTCTCGTCCATGTCAGAATTTTCATAACGAAACCATGTCCACGCTACAGAGGTAGCCCCTCGTTTAGGACTAAGGATTTGTTTTGACTGGTCTTTCTGTTTGGAACTACCTGGTTCTGCCTGATCTTTACTGGCCATGCTGGTATTCTCTGTGCCTGCATCCACGTGGTGACTGTAAACGCCATTTATAGTTACTACTTGTATTCATTTGAGGTAATTTGTTTGTTGCATATTCTGAAATTTGAGGTTTGAGAATAATGTAGTTTGTCGTCATTTCAGTTTATTTTGAAAAACCTCAACAGGATCTTCAGCTTTATTGTGAAAGGTTTATGTGGAAAATAATCAAGCGGAGCCACACAATGGTTTTACCATCGTTGTTGCTGTCATATCGAACAGCCCTAGCTCACACTGTATACACTGATAAAATTCTTTATCAGAAAACTAGAAACCAGCGAGTTTATTGTCAGTAAATTATCATCCAGGTTATCTTAAGTAAGGCTTTTCAACCAATGTTTATATTTCATATGCTAAAAGAAATGTGTGCTTCATAGTTGGGACCACTGAACCTGTGAAAACAAATGTATAATCACACAAATCACAGGCCAGGCTTATCAAGGTGCTGATTCTCCCGTATTTCTAAACTTAGTTTTTAACATTAATTTAAATAACAAAAAAGAAAAGCCTCAAAATGTGGGACCGACATGTGGTTTAGTGTTGTCCAATCATGCCACGGTGCTTTGTTCTCACCAGTAAAAGAAGTTTTTCTCGCAGCGTCTTGATGTCATCCTGAAGTTTCTGCTCCTTGACCTTCCACTCAGCCTTGTGGACCTCTCGGCTCAGGTCTTTGTCCATATCCCGGGAATGACGATGTGATTCCAGGAGTAACACCCTCAGCTCATTCAGACTCCTGTGATTTAAAAAAACCACACACACACACACACACACACACACACACACACACACACACACACACACAGAGGGGAAAAGTTGCTTTGTGTCTGTGTTTCTGGTTTCCTGACCTGCAGAAATGCAATAAGAACTGGACTCCTCAGAGGTGGTAAAAGCACCACAGTTTCGCTGTCAAGGATTATATGAATCACTCGCTTTGCTCAGACCCTGCTCAAAGATCATCATTATCCAAAAGCAATCACAATATGTGAATATGTCAGGCAAACAGGCCGGTGGGAATAGCGTAGGCGGCACTGCTCCTGCTACTTCAAGTATACATCATCTTAAGTACACTGGCTGTTTGCCGACATACTTGCATCAGTAAACCACATTTACACCGGGGAACAGTTTTCTGTACCTTTGCACTGCATGCTAGCCAAAGGTTTTAGCAACTTTAACATGTTTCCTGCACTTGTGGAAATATTTCATCTCAACAAAACGGTGTTATTTTCATCTTTCTAAGAAGCGCTCCGGGTGTTTTCTCTGTAAGAACATCTTTTCCGTCTGGTCTAATCGATACATTAACAGATTATGTGCTGTGGTGTAACGTGAGTCTGTTGCTAAGAGGTATGGCAGGTTTATGAGGTGAGAGATGCATCATTATATCAAAAGTCTGTTCAAAGCCTGTTTTAAAATGAGTGGAAGCAGGGCTGTGGAATTAATCTAATTTTATTTTCAATTACAATTTTGGCCTCCAGTGATCATTAAAACAATTACAAAACTATTACCGCGCCACATTTCGCTTCACCGAGGCGCTCCCGTTTTATCTTTCACTGCAACCCCCTTTTTCCCCAAATTCTACCAAGCTGTGACAGACTTAGTTCAGTAGATTTTTTTTTTAAATAAGTTAAATTCTAATCAACATACAAAGACATCTACTTATAAAGGAAAACTTTTTAAAGGGTTTATTAAAATTTTGATTTAATTAAGTCTATCAATGATCTGAATATTGACCAAAATAATTAGAATTTTTCCCATTAATTAAAAAGTCAATTTCATGAAAAGTTGCTTGAATTTTTCATGATTAAAGGAAAGTCCTCCATGATTACTGACAGTACACCTCAGTCACCACAACTTACAGCTCGTGTGTGTGTGTGTGTGTCTTTGACTGGGCTGCTCTGAGTACTTCAGAAGCTGCTGATCTACTACTCTACTTTTCCTCGACTACCAACTGTAGGGTTTACAAAGAATCCGTGAAGTGAGCAGCAGTTCTCTGGGTGAAAATGCTTTGTTGATATCAGAGCTCAAAGGAAAATGGCCTGACCACCTGAAGGTGATAGGTGGGCAACGGTAACTCAAATAACCACTTGTCACAATCAAGTCAAACAGAAGAGCATCTCTGAACACATCATGCTTTAAACCTTGAAGCAGATGAGCTACAGCAGCAGAGGACCACACTGGGTCCCACTCCAGCCTACTTTTGCACAGGCTCACTAAAATTAGAAAAACGCTGCTTGGTCTGTTCTGAGTTTCGATTTCTGCTGTGACATTCAGATACATATCCATCCTGCATGCTACCATCAGGTTGCTGATGTTGGTATGACAGAGTGGACTCTTTGGGTCCCTACTGTTGCTGATCATGTCATTCCCTTCATGACTGTACCGATTACCCCTGTAATGCAGCGGGCACCATGCCCCAAACCTCAAATCATCTCAAACTGCTTTCTTAAACTTGACACTGATTTCACTGGGATGTGGTGGGATTGTATCATGAATGTGCAGCCAATAAATCTGCAGCAGCTTTGTGATGCTATCATGAACCGAAAGTCTCTGAGCAATGTTTCCAGCACCTTGTTGAATCTGTGCCATGAATAATTAAAGGACGTCTGAAGGCAAAAGATCCAACCTGGTGCTAGAAAGGTGTTCCTAAAGAAGTGGCAGTGCTGAAATACCAGCTTTATCATTGAGGACCCTAATGTATACCCAACTCTAATTAATTAGTGCGGTGGTTCACTAACATCATAATCATGAATAATGTAGGGACTGCATAATGTCAGAATAATGGAAAACAACTTTTTCAACAGCGCTGCAGAAAAACACATTTTCTGAATGGCTTAATGAACAAAGGAGTGACCCTGCGCCTCTGCAACGATGCACTGACTGCCTTTTACACTTGGGTGGTTAAATAATGACCATATTAAGCAGAGTGGGGTTTTTTTTGGACAGTGTGCACTAAAGGACTTGGATGTTTTGTAACTCTACCAGACTCTTCAGTATAGAGAAGTGGCCATCTGGCAGGTCTTTGTTGGAGATGAAACCTCAGCCAGCTGCTCTCAGTGACTTCAGGCACCGCTTTAAAGGAGGTGCAGAGCGGCCGTATGTGCTGGCACAAAGTCAGATATTTTCATAAAGCTTCTGACAGAAGCACGAGCAGTCATCCATCACTTTAGAGCTGCGTCGGTGTTTCTGCTTTATCACTGGGTCGAATGATGGTGTGAAATGTAAAAAAGGTCTGCGATTCATTACAGACATTTTTTGTTACTCTCAGGTGAAAAATAAAAATCTTTGCTTCCAAAATAACACACACACACTATACTATAATGCATTTTAACATGGTTCCAATATGGATTATGAAGCAGGTTATAGCTATTGCTAGTTTCCAACCCGTGTCTCTTGTTGGGTTTCTACATTTGCAAACCACAAACAAAAACTACAACATTAAATTACACAAAATGCCACAGAAACTTCTTTGTCTTCTCCAGAAAATGGAGAAAATGCATCATAAATCAAAACCTCTTAGTATCAGAGTAACTGCAAGAACAACCGGATGAAAAGCAAAAAGGAAGGAGGAGCAGTGCTTCGAGGTCATGCAATAAGTGCTGGTGGTGTCTGCATGTATAATACAATGGTGTCATCCTTCGCTGCTGTTATTGAGAAAGTGCTGAGGCAGAATGTCAAATCAATACAGTCTCCGTGTCAAATTACCTCTCCTTCTTCAGCAGCTCCTGGCTGATGCTCACTAGCTGCCCAGAGGCATCATGGGATTTCTTGGTCATGGACTCTAGCTCTGCCTCCATGCGCGTCTTCTCCTTGGCCAGGGCTTCGGCTCTCTTCTCCCCGCTGCGAACTTTGCCCTCCAGCGCTAAAAACAAATCGATAGTTTGCAACACTAGTTATTAATAACTTTAACACAGCTGTGCTAATCAGAAGTGTGATCATAAAGAACTTACTATTTTCAATTAATGCTATAAATGCATTTTAAATCGGATCAGGCGATCACATTTGGGAAGGATTCTGACAAATTTCTATATGCTCACTTTTAATTCTATGCCTGCAACGAGCTTCAAAAAAGAGGCACGTTTACCTCTCTATTTCATCAGCTCTTCTTTTAACGCTGCTCTTTTATAACTCTGAAGCTTTTTTCCCACTTTTGTTCAGTGCAACTTGTTCAGCTCGACAGTATTTTTTTATTTTATTTCAATATATAGTAGGTTTTCAGTAGTTGCCATTATGGTGATCAGGTGAATGAGGGACAAACAGCTTATTTCTGTGAGACATTTAATGACACTGGGAGGGAGTCAGAAATCCTGATATCCAGGCTCGTGTCATAAAAAACTCTGTGAATCACCATAAACCAGCTTTCTCCATCAGGTAAGTAGTTCCCCGGTCTTTTTTGTGAAATTCTACTGAAATGCTGAACTCTTGCGTTTCTGTGTGGGGGTGGCTCACAACTTCTTGGGTGTAGCCTTGGCAGCAAATGAGCTGCCCTCCCTGCTTTGCTCACAGCTGTTTGATTAAAAACAAGATGAAAATGCGTTTCATAGCTGAATGTTGAAGTTGCAAAAGCTACAGTCGAAAAACATGCGTTAATCATCTCAATATAGCGGCGATGGACAAAGATGTTTCAGTTTAGAAAGTGACGAATGTTGTTCTAAAAATGTTTATATGCCCACGCAGTTCATTTCAAATAATGCTGCACTTGAGATGTCTGCCATTTCTATTCATCTCTGAAACACCCCACGTTTTTCTCCGATGATGCCAAGCGAATAAGATAACGACGCAGGCATTATTATTAGTTCAATTCAATCCAGTTTTATTCACAAAGAGCCAAATCAAGAGGCTCAAGGTGCTTTGTATTGTAAGGTAAAGACACCGCAATAATAGTGTTTTAGATATTTCAGATCTCTCGCTGCTGATGTCATTTCCCCTTACCATTTTCAAAAATCAATTTCTATTTCATTCATAAACAAGTAAAGAAGGTCGTCTTAATATTTGATCTAAACTTTGTGCAGTTTTTGTTTGAAAATTCTTACAGATCAGGGTCATCGGTGATGACCCCAGAGTTTTAAAAAAAGAATAAAAAGAGACGAATACAACTATCCTTCGAGTTTTATATTTTTCTTTTCTCGTTTTAAATTATTTACATTCCTTCTTCAAAGTGTGTCAATTTGATTATCTGAAGTACATAAAGCGTGCGTTTGGGTGCTTTTGATGTGATGAAACTTATCAAAAGATTTCTGGGTGACGATCAAAGAGTGTAACGGTGAAGAACACGTTCCCCCGCGCGATGAACTCGGCGTGACTGTTGGAAAATAAAGCCTCCAGTCGCCGCACAAACATGCATATATATTTATTTATTTATTTATTTATTGAGAGAGAGCTGACAAGTTCTCCGTTTAAAACCTAAACTTGAAGGAAATGCTGCAGGCAAATATCAAGCTTCGCCTCTCTTTATCCTGAAATGAAACACCTGTACGTGAAAGACACAATGCCTCCGCAGAAACTCAATATTTCAAGATATCTTGTCACGAAAGCGCTGAAAGAACAAAGACGTCGGCGAGCTCGGAAAAGGGCGCTGCGCGCTTGTTTACCTCCGATTTGTGATTTGAGGGCTTCAACCTGGGAAGTGAGAGTAGAGACTTCTTTTTCCCTTTTCAGCAGCTTCTCCATTGTTTCTGCGGAAAAACAACATAACAGCCATGAGACACCTCGCTCACAGAACGCGCCGATGATCCAAATCAGTGCAGTGATTTGTGACTGGAGTGCCACAAAGTTTTCCACAGTTTTGTGTTACTTCCTTATCTGTCACTTGGCAGGATACAGTGAAATCCTATGAAGTTATTGGACAGACGCCCTTGTGTACCAGAAGAGCTGCGATTTTCTCGAGCTTTTTAGCCATTAGACGCTTAAGTGAGATTTATGTAACAAGACAGAGGCTTGTGAGGTCTTTATTTATAGGCTGTGACTCAGGAAATCTATTTTATTTCACAAAGACATACGCATAATGAGTACTGGTCAGTATTTAGTACCTCGGAATACATTATAACCTCATATATATATATATATATAGGATATTTTAACTTGACATATTTTTGACCAGTTTAGGGAACTGATTTGCTTCCTATTTTGTTATTATAAATACAAGGCCCTTTTGTAACCACTAGCCTTTTAGCTTAGCTTAGCACAAACAGTGGAAATAACTAGTCTGGCTCGCTTCAGCAGAGCAACAAAATCCACATCTCAGCTTTGCTTGTATGTGGAAATGACTGTCTGGTGTTTGTGTCTTCATGTGTTCCCAAAATAACGGGGAAAAAGTGAATCTGAATGACAAAAACTACCAGCGCCTGCTGAGTAGTTGATGCTTAACTCCCAGAAATGTGTCGGACTAGTCAAAAAACAAAGGTGTTTTTATGTTGACAAAAATTACAGGATTAAAAGGGAATTAGGGGTGAAAAGCAGATGGAAGTAGGCCGAAGTGGTCTCTATACAATATTATTTTTACAACACATTCTCAGGAGCAAGGAGGGCGGCATTATTCCTAAAATGTTGAGCTCTTTCTTTAAAGTTGTTACGTCCCTTTTTTCCTGCCAAGCTTTTAAATTTCTTCTCATCTCTCGAGTGCATACATGGGTAATATGACGAGAACAATGGGAAGTAACACTTTGGGAATCACTGGGACGTAAGAACAAGGAGCAAAAAGCACAAACGTGATTAAACTAAGAAAACAGATCAGCTGAAGTGTGTGTGATTGGTGTGCTTTTTTTCATGAATCTGTAGTCGGGATTAAGATAAACACAAACATACCTTCTATGTTCTGTTTTAGCTTCATCTTCTCATCTGAAATTTCATTATCTTCTATCACCTGAAAGAGGAGAAAGTGTCAGGTGCTGAGTTTGTATCTAAACACTGCAGGTGCCTCTTTCTCCTCAGCCACTCACATTAGCATCATTAGATGTGAAGCGCTCGGCCTGGATGGCCTGGAGCTGGTTGGCCGTCACCCTCAGCTTCTCCTCGAGTTTCTGGATCTCTTCTTGGCTCGCCTCCTGAGCTTTCTGCAGAGCCTGGTAGTCCGTCATCTGCTTCTCTGACAGCTCCAGCCTCTCCCTCAGCTCCTCCGCTCTTTTGTTCTGCTCCATCTGAAGCGTCTCCATATCTGCCAGCCTCTGCTCCGCTTTCTGTAGCTTATCCGTAGCTGCCTCCAGCGCGTGCTTTCCACTTTTGGCTTCCAATTCAGCCCTCCATGTCTGGTTGCCTTGAGCCAGCTGGTCTTTGGCCTCCTGCAGACGAGCGCAGAGGTCCTCTCGTTCCTTTGTCAGGATGGCAGCTTCAATTTTATGTTTGGCCTTGAGGTTCTCCACCTCTAGCTGGTGCTCCATCTTCAGGCTTTCCAGGGTTGCTCTCAGCTCCTGGGTGTCCTGCTCTTGACCTTCTGTAGCAGTATGACTACTGCTCAGTGTTGCCTTTAGTTCCTCCAAGGATCGCTGGTGGTCACTGACTAAAGTGTCAAATTTAGCCTGCAAGAGAAAGGGAGAAAGATTGCTTTTAGGTCATACTTGCTGCATTTGTGAAACGAATCGATTCAAATCATCTAGTAACCATTCAGGGGATAATGCAACCCAAAGATTTAACATGCATGCTTTTAAAAATTTGAATAGTTAACCCTAATCTCATTGTGTGTGAATGTGTCTGGTTGTGCAGACGGCTTGGTGCAGGATCTGCAGTGCTGCAGATGCTCACTGGTCTGTTGTGGTGAAGAGAGAGCTGAACGTGAAGGCAAACCTGTGGATTTATGAGTCACTAAATTGCCAAATGCATTCACTCCTCCATCCAAGTCATTGAATTCAGGTGTTCTAATCACTCCCATGGCCACAGGTGTATAAAATCAAACACATAAGCGTTCACAAACATTCGTGAAAGACTGGGTCGCTCTCAGGAGCTCAGTGAGCGTGCCACTGTGACAGGATGGCACCTGTGCAAGTCCAGTCGTGAAATTTCATCCCTACTAAATATTCCACAGTCAACTGTTAGTGGTATTATAATGAAGTGGAAGCGTTTAGGAACGACAAAAACTCAGCCACAAAGTGGTAGGCTAAATAAAATCTCAGAGTGGGTCAATAGATTCTGAGGTGAAGAGCACGCAGAGGTCATCAATTTTCTGCAGAGTCAATCACTACAGACCTCCAAACCTTCAGATTAGCTCAACAACAGTGTGTAGGGAGCGTCATCAAATGGGTTTCCATGGCTGATGCAGCTGTGTAAAGCATGCTACCACTGGACTAGAGCAGCAGAGATGCAGTCTCTGGAGTGATGAATCACGCTTCTACCTAGCAATCCAATGGATGAGTGTAGGTAGGTTTGGTGGTTGCCAGGAGAACAATGCTTGTCTGACTGCAGTGTAAGTTTGGTGGAGGAGGGATTATGGTGTGTGGTTGGTTTTCAGCAGTTGGACTCGGCCCCTTAGGTCCAGTAAAAAGAACTCTCAATGCTTCAGGATACCAGGACATATTGGATGATTTCATGCTCCCAACTTTGTGGGAACAGTTTGGGGATGGCCCCTTCCTGTTCCAACGTGACCGTGCACTTTGTGCAAACAAGGTCCTTAAAGACATGGATGAGCAAGTTTAGTGTGGAAGAACTTGACTGGCCTGCACAGAGTCCCGACCTCAACCTGAAAGAAAACCTTTGGGACGAACTAGAGCAAAGACTGTGAGCCAGGTCTTCTTATTCAACATCAGTGTCTGAGCTCACGAATTTGCTTCTGGAAGAATGGTCGGATCTTCCCATAAACACACTAAACCCTGTGGAAAACCTTCCCAGAAGCTTTTATAACTGTAAAGTGTGGGCTGGATTAAGAATGGGATGTCATATGTTCTTGAAGGCAGACGAGCGAATACTTTTGGCAATATAGTCCATGTTTCAGTTTGTGGTCATACTTTACCTACGACCACAAATGCAAGTGTCTTTTCACACCGCTTTAAATGCCTGTTTGAATTTCAAGACTTGGTTTCAGGGTTGAAGTTAGAGTTAGGTTAGGTTTAGGTTAGGCTGCCATGTTTGAATTGGGTGGAATGTACGGATGATGAGATGAGTGAAGAAGGGATGGACACAGAGAGACTTCTCAAATTACATTTTGATGTAACATTCTTATTCTTGTTATAGCCACCCTGATTTACCCTTTTTTCTTTTTGTAAATCCTTTGAAATTTTGTAAGCAAAACTGAATCCTGCTCTAAATGAAGGATTCCTACAAACACATAACTGCACTGACATGACCACACTACTCTGGCTGACTTGAAGACAGTTATAAAAAACAGAGCAGCGTACCTTCCAGGTGTCCATCATTTCCACGTTTTCCTTGGTAGCCTGTTGAGCTTTCTGTTTCATCTCATTGATCTCCACGTTCTGTTTCTCCACGACAGCCTTCAATGAGTCGATCTCCTGCTGGCTTGCTGCTAAGGCAGTCTCGTACTTCTCTCTGAGCTCGCTGCTCTCCTTGTAGTGCTCCCGGCCCGCTGACAGCAGCTGCTCGCGCAGCAGGAGGGTCTCTGGCTGGGCGTCGGACCCCTGGGCCGCATCAACACGGTCAACTTTCTGCCAGCTTGCATCAGCCCCTTTGAGCTGGACCTGGAGATTCGTGATCTCGGCTCTCCTGAGGCTGAGCTCCTCCTCCAACTGCATGATGCGGCTCTTCTCTTCAACTGTAGTTTGCTGATGAGAAAGAAAGCAAGAACCCAGCACTGCTTTTGAAAGTTTTTTTTTTCTAAGGAGAAACATGTTCTTTCTATAAAGTAATTGTATTTACTACAACAGGTGGAAGACCCTGCAACAGACTGTCATTCCAAAGAAACAAAGGTGACGTGACGAAGAGCGGAAATCAGCCCATAAGAAAAAGAAAACAGAGAAATCTATGCAGGTCCTGGAGATGACCAAGTGCATTGCAGAGGATTTACAGTACAAACATGTGACATAAAGTATGTGGACAGCAACAGATTGTTCAACAGTTTGGCTCCCAGTGAAGATGCTACAATGACTCTCAGAGTATTTTTTTTCTCATTGGTATTTTTGGAAAAGTTATAACACATAACTGCAAACAAAGTTTGGATGTGTGCATACAGGGTGTAATTTGTTGGGATTTACTGCTGCTAAAACGTGCAGCCAGCGAGGATGATGTCCTAACTAATTTGCCATTAAATGAAAAACCATATCTGATTTCAATCTGGCCTATTTCGCTTTCAGTCTCAACTCTTTGGATAGCGCTGGACCACGTCCAGTGCGGATGCAAATATTAAAATGCTCTGCTCTAACCACTCAGACCGGTGCACATGCTGTATGTGAAAACGTGTCAAATCAGCTGCCCATCAACTTGAATTTAATTTTGTGGAAGAGGCGAAGCAGATTTAGAGATTAGGACGGATGATGCACGAATTTTGCATTGGTGTGGGCTGCGTGCAAGAAGACAATGCATGAGGTGCGCCTCCCTTCAGGTCGTTTATGCTGAACGTTCTCCCTCAGACACGTCGGGAAGTTATAGTAAAACCCTGCAACAAAATCAAAAGAACAAACACGTCCCGGTCACGTTCCCAACCAGATGTGATGCTTTCAGGCTTGGATACTGCAGAGTGTTCAGCTGAAAACTGCTGCTGGTTGGACCAGGCTGATCTGTGTAAGAGGTTGAGGTCCATGGTTAAACTGTACATGTGTAAATCCAGGTGACGAGAACGTGACACTAAAAACTCCAGCTGTGCCTAAACCTTGAAGGGGTGATGGGCCAAATTTAAATCCGGTATGACCTTCGATTTTTATTTATTTCGTTATTTTTTTATTTTATTTTTCCAGCTTAGGCCCAGAAGTTTATCACCCCACCTCTTTACTTCCTAAGAATTCTGTACCAAGCTACCCGGCACCACCTGGTAGACTTATGCAACTAACTGGTGAACACAGGAGAACATTTAGTGTCTAATCCTAAAATAAAAACTACTTTCAGCTGCTCCCTTGTCACATGGAGTCACCACAGCAGGTAGCAGCTGTTGTTTAGTTTGGCAGAGTTTACGCGGGACGCCCCTCCTGACCAAACGGCGATTTTTGTGTCTGGTGTCTGGAATGGAACCAGTGACCTTTTACTTGTTTACTTTTTAAAACCTTAAGGTTTTAGTTGCATCACTTAATATTTAGGAAGATATCCTTGATTTTTAGAGGGTTAGGTTTTTTTTGGGTTTTTTTTTTTATTATATACTTCCACTTGCCTCACTGAAAAGTATCTATCGGTTCAACCACTTTTTTGTGGCAAACATTTTCAGGAGTTGGTGAAAACAAAAATTAAGTCCAAAACAGAGCAAATATCGGCAAGACTTATAAATAAGCCAACTGAGGGCTATTCCTTTCATTTAACTTCTTAAAGAACTCTGACGAAGCTTCATGTTCTTATTTGGGTGCAGATAGCTTCACAGAGCTGCCTGGAGCAGCACAGTCGCTCGGGGCTAAAATGACATTTTGTCAGAAATAACACGAAGCCAACATACAGCAGAGGAAAAACACATTACACAAAGACAGAACAGAAGTTAACTCCCTATCCTGCTGAGGGCATTTGAGATTTTCACTCTTACAACATAAATATGAGTGATGCAACACCCACAAGTTCCTCACGATTCCCATTAATATTAAGATGTCTGGTAACTTTAATGATGATGAATATCAATGCAGGAAACTGTGGAACGTGGACATAAAATCTTGATGTATGAAAATACTGCTGGGAACTTTGTGTTAATATATTTATTTAGTGTAATTAATATAGGTGAAATATCTTTAATAAATTAGGCTGGGGCATTAGCGAGCGTTGCTTATTAATGAATCTGCCAATAGTCGCTCTGTTTTTAATCATTTTTCTGTCTCCGACCAACTCCGTCAGGAAAGACTGGGCTTTTTAAAAGTGCTGAACACAGTTTGCCATCAGTAGCTGACACACCCGTCTACTTATCAGAACTTACTTCTCTAATAATAGCTGCCTTGCTCTGCTTGAGGCCGAAAAACCAAAAATAATGACCAAGGAGACTCTGAAATGCCGAGCATAGAGGACAGACAGCTGGGTAATAATTCTGTGTGGGTTATGCAACCACTTGCAAGGTCATTGAATCTGTTGTTTATATTAAAATATTGACTAAGAGAGCTTTAAGTCTTCTACAGATGGCGGATGGATTTTGCCATCCCTTTTTTCCCCTTTCCCTGGCTGTTCACAACTGCAGTCACTCGTAATTTTAGAGGAACACCATCAAAACACTGGCACCGGTCAGGGTTTGCCTTTCACTCGGGATCAAAGTCCAAATAAACCATCAGAATTATTACGCTGCCCTCATAATAACGCGGAAAGCCTGCACTTAAATGCTAAAGCCATTGTATCATTTCCATCCAAAATAATTAAAGCGAGGAGCCAAAAGGATCAACTTGTCGCTGTCCAAACATTTGTGGAGCTCAGTGTGCAAAAACCAAAGGTGGAAAATGAAAGGAGAGCGCAGCCATTCTCTGATCTTCTAGAAGCAGCCAAGCAAATATAATACAGCAAACCTCAACAGTGACATATGCACAGCTGCAAACATCCTCCACACATTTGTTTCCAATCAGAATGAAAAAGAAAAACAGCCAAAAAAAACCAAACTGAGATTAAGATTAAGGACCTGCTGCACAGTGCACAGATGTTAATTTCAACCCAGATCCCAGCTGACCAGACCAGAGTTACTAGCTGATTCACACCAGAGACGCTGCCTGAGTAGCATTCAGATGACGTCGCACGCACACACACGCACGCACGCACACAGAGGAGTAAAAGAGTCTATGCAAGGTTAATGTCCTCAACAGCATCTGAAGTCGATTTGAAGTCAGGAACTGAGATAGCTCAAGAGAGGATCAAAGCCAAAACAAGATCAAATCTTTTTTTTCTTTTTTTTTCACCTTGGTTCTCTTACCCAACCTCAAGGATACCGCTTCATGAGTGCATCTTCCCTGTTGGCAGAAGCAGACCTTACTGCATATACGAATCCAAGCATTTCAAAGTGTTTTGTTATCTTTTGATGGCTGAAAATTGAAAGCTTGCGCGGTTTGATTTGTGATACCGCGGTCTATTATTAAAGAGCCTGTCTACGTGGAGCGCAGCGCTGCATGTCAAAGTGGTGTAAAGGACGTCCTTCACGGCGCCGACTAAAATGGGCGGCACCGCCTATGATTTGTCTTGAAAAATTTATCGAAGCGTCCGTAATGGATCCCGTAAATAATTTAGCGACTTCTCGTGTGTTACTAATTACATAACTGCTCAAAAATTGGTGTGGCGCCTGGGGAGATTCATCCTCCACAGCTTAAGTGGAAGGGGGCCGTTTCGAGTGATACGTCCCAATGTCTCAAAGTGCAGCAGGCGACAGAAGTGAAAGCCAGCTTTGGATTTAAAGGGGGGGAAAAAACACCATTTAAATAAAAATTAATGGCAGCTAATTGCAACATTAGACAAAAGAAAAGCTGAAGCAGCTGCGAGCCTCGGTTTTCTGATTACAAGCGATGGAATGAAGCAGAGGAAGGCCCAGATAAAGCCAGTCTGGTTAATGATCATGTGTAATGTGAAGAGCTGTGACCAACACCCACTATCATTTTAAGTAAATAACAAACTTCATATTTCCACTACTTTCCCATCTATTTCTAAATATTAAAGCTGGTAATATTCCATAGATACATTGTTGATTATAAACAAATCCATGAAAAGACCAAAACCAGATCTACTAAGACCTTATTTATCCTGGGTTTGAGTTAGGTGGGAGCTGATATAACAGCCATGACTGACATAAACTGTGCTTTTTTTCAGTTTGATTCACATTAAAAGGCTTAAAAAATACGTATGTTGCATGCATGTACTATTCGCATTAAGAGAATGCAAACTAGAGACTACAGAAAACGTCTGAAAAGTGAAGCCATTCTCCCCGCTTGCTCTGGTTGTTAAAAGAAGCCCAGATGTATAGATGTCTATGGGGAAAATGTCTCTACTTCTCACTTAAACTCATCACAAAAGTGTTTACTGAGGTCAGAGGTCAAGGTCTCAGGTGAGAGCTTTGTACAACACAGACCTTATTACAGTTGCAAAAGGAAGGAATCCATTGTGATTTATTATTGCAATTTATCACCATATGATCGTGCAATGACCCCCTCGATCATTACGTGCAGTTTCACTGATCAGGCTAGCAAGCTGAGCCATCAATGAAGCAAAACTGTGTATGCACAGTTTAAGTACAGGGAGAAAAGTCAAAGTTACCAGACTCTTTAAAGAGGTTTTTACTGGATTTGACCGCTTATTAAATAGATCCCACTGAAAATTAAAGTGCTTAAAGCCATTAAAGAAGGCTTCATGCCCACATGACAACAAGTGGGCTGCAATGGGAAAGGTTTGGACCATGTTACTGCAAAGAGGCCCTGCTTTGCATTGTTATTTATATTTTTATAAATAAATTTTTATGTTAACCCCTAAAGCTAGTTCTTTTCCAGATTCTAACAGTACTTAGTTTGAGTTTACAAAGATAGTTAAGTATGTTAACTTTTTTTAAATGAGTCAAGCCATCAGTGGAACCAAAAGTTTGGGCCTGTTTGTCTCTCTTCTGCTTGTTGGTTTTGGTCTTTTTTTAATGGTATTTGGACTAAACATCAGCCTAATCCATTAAACAACAACACTTCACTCAGCTCGCTACACTCATTACAAGTCTCAACCACAGAGTTATGAGTCATTTCAAATTATTCTGGTGAGGTTATCCTCATATTTTATTCTGTGACTGTTGTGGAGTTCACACCTGTACCTGTTAGCAAGCGTCTGCATGCTGGGGGCCTATCCTCCTGCCCATAATACTTGTAGTGTAGTCACATGGGGCCGGTATGCTGACACGTACTGACTGTAAGTATGTTTTGCATATATCTAAACTACATTTGGACACAGCCACAGGTGGGATATGTGAGTTATCATCAACAGAGAAGCAAACAGGTGCAGAAGCGCACGGGACAGTGGCCACAGGCAAAGGTTTGCTTGTGTATTTTTGTTTTTTACCCTCCGCTTCTCTAATTCTTTGTGGAGCGTCTCTGCTCTCGACTTTTCGAGGAGCAGGCTCTGCTCAAGCTGACGAATATGGGCATGTTCCAATTTCGTCTGAGTCTACGGGAAGAGACAAAGAGAGATACAAAGAAGAAAGAAAAGGGAGGCTGAAAGGAAAAAGAGACCCATACAGATCAAAGAAGGTGATCAAAACGGCTGACAGCTGATGATGAAAGGGCAGCTCTGCAGACGGCAGCAGGGTGCACAAGCTGAGGAGGAGATCTGAGGTTACGTTTCACTTTCACAGAAAGTGCAATTTGCAGTTAAGGACAACTTTGTGGTCACAGGTACATGACCAGAGAACACAAGAGTTGCACCTGCAGATGGCTCACAGACACGTCAGTCTGAGCTGCTTAATGCATGACGTGCATTAAGCAGCGCAGACTGTGCAAACCATGAAAAAGCATTAAAACACATGGTTTGATTGCATTCATATACACTGTTTTATGTCTAATACAGTAAATAAACATGATCGGCATTAAGAGTCACATTTATGACTGTTAAACATCAGATTTCTTATTCAAGGCTGAAATTTCATCCTATTGTTGTCAACAAATCTTTTGAAAGAATGAAAGGCAAATATATTAAAGAACAAGTACTTTATCTAAAGAGTGGGGAAAAAAATACAACTTATCCCTGTGGGTTCCTCATCCTTTAACCAATCGGTACAATGGTATTCACAGTTTCCTTTTCCCTGTTACAGGAGATAACGTCTTAATTGCACTTTGAGCATGTCTAAGTCTATTAATGGTGACTGGCAAATAAACATGGCTTCCACTCACTGTGGAAACAATATGGTATTTTATAAATGTGACAACAAAGACCCACATAATTTTTGAAATGTGATCTGCATTTTTTTTTAAGAGATAAAATTGTTTGGAATAAAACTTTCAGTCATGAAGTGAACAAATATGTTCACCTTTTTGAGCCTGTTGTTGTTGTTATTATTATTATTATTATTATTATCATCATCATCATCATCTCTGTGAAGGTTCTCAGTCATCCAGGTCATCGTAGTCAAAGGAGCTTGCAAAGAAAAGCGTCTGGACTTCTTTAAGTTGCTTGAAGACGTTTCACCTCTCATCCGAGAAGCTTCTTCAGGAATTCGCATGATAAGGTGGGGCCAGGTTTCACAATGAACACACCCGAAACTCTGGCTGATTGGGACCCACGCCCAGTTTCCCACCTTACCTCAGGCGATTAGAGGATCATCAGGGGGTCCTTTTGTCCCTCTGTGGGGGGTTACTCCCACTAGGTTTATATCTGGGACTCTCCACCATTTGACCTTAGAACTGAAGAAGCTTCTCGGATGAGAGGTGAAACGTCTTCAAGCAACTTAAAGAAGTCCAGACGCTTTTCTTTGCAAGCTCCTTTGACCATCATCATCATCCAACTACATATTTTTATTCTTGAACTCTATTAAATCATTTTGTACATAACTTTCCCTTATCTTATTCTGCACCTTGGTTCAGCCTCTAAGTTTGTTTTCTGCCTGAATCAAGCTGTTTTAGCTTCTCCTTACTTTAAGCCAGCTGTCCTCTGATTGGCTGTGCCTCACAAACAAAAGGTTTGGACAGCAGCTGTGCTCAAAACAGCGGATATTAAGAATATCTGCTGTCTATGACACTATGCAGATACATGTGGAGGGAAAAAAGCTGTCTGAAGTCTGAGCTTTGGATTCGTGTGGAGTTGTCACACACACGCTAATCAAGTATCAAAGAATTTGACTAAAAATAACTCCTGTTTTACACAAAGCTTGTGTGTCTCGTGTTTTATATCAGTTTTAAAATATTGTCTTTCTGTGCTATCACCACTCATGAGACATCAGCTGAGGACATCCCGAACGCACACCCTGTTAAACTAGAAACCCAGTCCGACCTCACTGTATTTATATAGCCGCGTATGTGGAATTCAGGAACTCTGCACATTATCACATCAAAGTTTCTTTTGTGCACCCAGACGCTTTTTTCTTCCCTTTCCTCTTCCTTTCTGTCCCGATGTCCAGGATGTGCGTTACGCTGACAGAGCTTTCAGGGTTGCAAAGCATGAAAACAGAATCTCCTGTGACTAACACGGACCTGTGATATTACGGTGATTCACATTGTGAGGCACATACGCTTTTTTCATTCAGCTATTAATTCTGATAAATACCTCCAGGTCTCCTTTGGTGATGGATTCCTCTTCTACTCTGAACTGCAGGTCCTCCACTTTCCTGTAAAAGCGTTATGGGAAATAAAGAAGGGGCGATTAGCTGAGCAGTATTCAAGTCTCACACAGTGTCCAGGGAGCGACCGGCACTGCAGACAATCACAGCAGTTTGCAGAAGTCACAATTTTTGTCATATTGGTTGAGACACACCAGACAGATTCGTCTCCCAGGAAAAGTTCAAACATTCTAAGCAATTTGTTTTTATTTTTAATTAAAAGGAAGCTAAGATTAGCCTGCATTTACCTGCTTTTTGTCCTCTGTACACGTCACATGCATGTAAGCATAATATCTGACTTTAGGAGCAGAAACTGTTTCTGCTTGGTAACCTCGGGAAGCTAAGTCATTTCCTGAGCTTTGAGATATGGATCAAAACCCTAAACGTTGTGTCTCCGTGACAACGAGGAGTCCCACTTGGGGCTGATGAGGGCGACTAATTCACGAGTACGATAAAAACACATCAGGAAGCTTTGGGACAGTGTCGCCTCTATCCGAAGGAATCAAGAATAGATATTTTGATCACCAAAAAGTGAATTTGAAAACTAAAATTAAATGCGAAAGAAATATTTTACTAGGCGTGTGGAGCTTTCTCCATATTGGACACTAAACTCAGTGTTGGAATTTCATAATCCACTTCCACTTAAGGTTTTTTTAACATGCTGTTTGGAGGGAGAGTGCGCAGGGAGAGGGTTTTGTGGCCAGGATATCTACTCCTGCTTCTAGGCTTAATGCTAAGCTAAGCAACTCAATCATCTCACAATATTTATAAAAATGAAAGCAAATCCCAGATTATTAGCTAAAAGAGCATCATGTGAGATCACTCTATAACACTTACCAATAATTAAGATTTCAACTATGTGGCAACACTGTTGTGTGAAAGTGAGCCCATGATGTCGTGGCAGATGGCCCCGCCCCTCCCTGAGCCTGGTTCTGCTGGAGGTTTCTTCCTGTTAAAAGGGAGTTTTTCCTTCCCACTGTCGCCAAAGTGCTGCTCATAGGGGGTCATATGATTGTTGGGATTTTCTCTGTATGTATTATTGTAGCGTCGACCTTACAATATAAAGCGCCTTGGGGCGACTGTTGTTGTGATACGGCGCTATATAAATAAAACTGAATTGAATGATGTGTGAGCGATTACCTTTTTTCTTCTTCGAGCTGATTGGCCAGTTCCAGCTTATCCTTCTGCGTGCTGGCCAGCATGGCTTTGACTTGCTGGAGACCATTCTCGTTCTCTGTCACATACTGCAAACAGGAGACACAAATTTAATTTTTTCACACCCACAAAGGTTTTTCCTTTCCCACCCGTTCTCCCTCTCAAGTCGTCACATACAGACGCTCAGTCAGGACACGCAGGCGTCACGTTGTAAAAGCCCCTTTGGCGTTATTTTTCACAGTGTGGGCAGCGCAAAGCGAGATGATGCGGGGTCGGTTTTTGTGACCATTACTGTGTGCTTAATTGTGGTCAGAGAAGCTGGCTGTAAATGGGCAACTGCCTTTAAAAGTGTGTGAAATGGTGATTTTTTAAACCCAAACTGTGCTTTTGTTTCCCATGAAATCAACCAGACAGCAACATTAACATAAATACATTTTAAGTAAAATTCAAGTATAACCACCCCACCTGCCCCTTCTGACACAGACTATTGTAGGTTTTTGTTCTATCTCCAGTTGTAAAATAGCTATATAACTACATTCCTTGTATTAAAATGGTTATAGTCTCTTTAGTTTTCATTGTGTTGTGCAGTTTTTTTTTCACATTTCTGCCTAATTTTCTGAATCCATGCCTCATAGTTTTACTTCCTGTCTTTATCTTCTGTTCTGCTCCTTGTACCCCTCAGTCAGCCCTAAACCTCAGTGTGCCATGATGAAGGCCTAAAATCCTAGAATGCATCTGGATACGAAAGCTGTGAGAATAGAGGAAGAAATATTTGTCTCTGCAAATAAGTGTTTATCAACTGATTAAAAGCATTTATGTGATTGTTAGTGTTCAGTTATTTAAAATTACTAACTGCAGGAGTTTGTGTATCTTGTCTCGCTGTGCTAGGCTGTGAATTTAATTAAAGCTAGCCTTAAATATAATGACCACTAAACTGGCTCAGGTAACATCTGCGATCACACGTCGAACATGAACCTGAACATTTACCGTTACTTTTACATTTGCCAGTGTCCTGTATTCGGGCCTCTCTTTTCTAAGACATGACGTTGTGCCTGACCAAGTAAGTGTCGAGCTGTGTTTTCCCTACTTCCTCGTACCTGCATGTGCTGAGCCTTGAGGGCGCTCAGCTCTTTCTCCACCTCGCAGATGTGGCTCGTGGCCTTGGCCATCTCCGCCCGCTCCAAGTCCCTCTCGGCCAACAGCTGCTCGATGTGCTGCTGCTTCTCCTTCAGGGCTTCCTGCAGCGCGGTGGTGCCCGAGATCTTCCGTGCGTAGCGCGATGATGTCTCCGTCAGCTTTAAAGGCGGGGAGGAGGGGGACAAAGGAGATAAGACTTTAAGAAGAGGAGGAAAGTGTGAACAGAAAGGAAATGCAGATTGGGCTTGATGCATTCAGAAACATCGTTTATCCTGTTAGCCGCACAGGTCCCTCTCAGATCCAACAGAATCCAACATCTCGATGCTTCTGACATCAGACTTTCATCGTTTTCATCGTCTGCTTTGTGATCACAGGAAATCAGCTGTCTGTGACATGACAGGTCTCTGCTTTTTCATAATAAGTCATATTAAAAAACAATAGCAAACTTTAAACTTATTTTCTAAATTGTTAGCTACATACGGCTTTAAAAAATATACATGTTCTTCTTCTCTGAGGAAATATCTGGCTGGTTGGGAATATCTGCAACAGGGAGACCAAAAACAACCATTTAATCACAGTGAATGCTGCAGTATTCTCTTTGGCCACTAGAGGATGCTCTTTGACAGGATTTCTACCAGCCCTCTATACCTCGTCTCATTTCAGCAGCATTTATGGAACTTTCTTTAATAACAAGCTAGATTGAAGCATTCTGCACATAAAACATTACATCTGCACTTTTATGTGTAGATATTTCATATAAAATGTGTCAGTCATGCTCAATTTAATGTCATATGCCTGTGTATTTGACAACCTGTAAGGTAACAAATTCCTGCTTTTATGATGGCAACACTATTATGTAGCACATAGACTCACAGTAAGCGTCATACGTTCACAGTGAATCAGAGATCCTTGTGCAAATTTGTGCCCATAATTCACCATCCAAATTAAAAACGGCGCCTGCTTTCTAACCACTTAAGAAAATTAAAACTGTGCAGGACGAAGCATCTTCAGGAAAGACAATTTTGTGCTGTGCCATTAGACTGATAATTCACAAAGGTTGCATTAAGTGCTGCCAACAATTAAGGAAAGTAAAGGGTAGTGTTCTCCATCAGGACCTGGCCCGTACCCAGATGCTAAAATCGATGCGAGATACCCTGATGTCCCATTATTTCAGTCAGTTGCCAGCTGTTGGTGAGGATATTAGTCTTAAAGACGCAGTGCAAGAAACAAGATGTCTGACTTCACTTCATCATCCTCCTGTTTGAATCTGCGGCCACGATATTTCATTAGATTTAAAGACTTTCAGACATTGTAATGTAACTAATAAACAGATGTTCCTAATCTTAATAATCATTCCTGTGAATTATTGGGGGGGGG
>NW_005187416.1:3271379-3280544 GCF_000239375.1 Pundamilia nyererei
TTTTGGACGATAACAAAATTCAAAATATGGGGATTTTTAAATATTTGGATAAAATTATTTTGCAGCTGAGAAGTGAGATGCTTTGCCAAGCCTAACAGGGATATGGGTTTTATATGCGTACACATATGAACCCTGTGGTCATGTTTACTTACTGACTTTTAAAGGGATCATTTTAGGGAATATTCTCATTTGCTTGCCTGCTAACACTTAGATGAGAAGAATTCTGCCTCTCTCATGTCTGTATGGTAAAGATGACTCCATAGATAGCAGTCAGTTAGCTCAGCTCAGGAGCATGTAATTAGCCTGGCTCTGTCCAAAGGTAACAAAAAATGTGTCCACCTCCTCTAAACTCACTTGCTACAAGTTTTGTTTTGCTTAAAGTGGACCTGCAATGAAAACTTGTGGTTTGTATTAGCTACTGTGCAATAGTTAAGGCTATTTCATTTTGTTGCCTCAATGAGGACAGTTATTTGAGTCAGCAGTGCAAGCTGAATTATAGCCAAAAATCGACAAATGGGATCATTCACTGAAGCATGCATTGATTAGGGTAAGTATCAATACAGCAGCCCCCGACTGGCATTTTAGCGATACACTTTCTCTCATCTATCTATCAATCAATCTAGAGATTTACATAACTATATCCATATATACTGTTACAATATATCCAAACTGTTAAACATATGTGAATTAAACATGTTTCAAACAGCATGAGTATATAAATATAAATCCTCAACATAAGGTTTTCACCATTTTTTCTACTCTTGGCTCTGGCTGATGTCAGCTGGCAGGGATTTCCTTATATGGTCATTTCAGGAAGCGACAGCCCCACACACATGCAAAATATGATAATTTTTCTGCTCTGCAAGTTTTTAAATCTGAACTTTCACCTTAAGCCACTTGTGTCTCAAAAGAAACATGAAGCTGAACATCAGCCGATTAGGTCCACTTTAAGCTATAAAGACGACAAGACATCAGGACTGGCTGAGACCTCAAAGGAAGCTTAGAGACATGAGAGTGGTGTCGACCTTCTTATCTAACTGCGAGAAAGAAAATAAGTGCATTTCCCGCCCTCAAATCCACCCACTCTAAGGGCGGATTTGAGGCGCGCTGCAGTCGTCTTACCAGTCCAGCACGGCTCGGACGTCCACCTACAGAGGAGGCCACCGAGCTGACTGAACTGATGGAGGAACTGCTGGGGCTGTGGGCCAGAGAGGAAACTCCCATTGCCACCCGCTTGCTCTTCTTAGCCTTCGCCGGGCTGGTGGAGGGGAAGCCGATGCGGATCACTTTGTGGACTGGAGCAAACAAGCCAAACTTAGGGAGACACTGAAAGTATCTGCAGGAAGAGAAGAAGGGGGAGATGCAAGAGGACGAGGATATTATTTAGAAGTCACAGAGCAGCTTTACAGTCATGTATCTGCGATAGGCTTTCAGTTTTCTCAATGTAGAGAAGGGAATTTTTGATAAATAGTAACAATATTTGAATATATTTTAATATTTGGTACATTGGAAATTTGTCTTATAGCTCCTGCAACATCATTTAATTGGTTTGTGAATAAAAACAGAAATAAAATAATAAACTAAAGAGTCGGGAGGCCAGCTGCATCACACAGTACATCGTAACAACCTCCCAGCATGAAAAATGAAGACGCATGAGTAGGGATGGGTACCGGTATCCGGTGCCATGATGGCACCGGTTCTGACATAAATGATAGTAACCAAACCGAAAAGCAGTGCACATTTCGGTGCTTTATTTCGGTGCTTTTTTTTCCTGTCATACACTTTGAATTCTAGCCAATCATTTTACGTTTGCGAGGATAGTAGGGGGGTCCAGGTACGTACGTTCTTTTAGAGCAGAGCTACAGATTAAAAATGCCCAAGACGAGGCGGTCAAAAGTCTGGCTGTACTTCACAGCAAAATATGCAAACTCAGCAGCCTGCAACAAGTGCTTTAAAACAAACAACAGAATTAGAATGTATAGAACAGAGTTTGAATGAAAGCAACAGAATTCTAAAACAAACAATAGAATTTGAATAAAAAGAGTAGAATTAGAATGAAAACAACAGCATTTGAATGAAAACAACGGAATTAGAATGAACAGACCAGAATTTGAATCAAAACAATGGAATTTGAATGAAAACAACGGAATTTGAATGAAAACAACGGAATTAGAATGAAATGAATAGAATTTGAATGAATACAACGGAATTACAATGAACAGAACAAAATTTGAATCAAAACAATGAAATTAGAATGAAAACAACAGAATTTGAATGAAAACAACGGAATTTCAATGAAAAAACGGAATTAGAATGAACAGAGCAGAATTTGAATCAAAACAATGGAATTAGAATGAAAACAACAGCATTTGAATGAAAACAATGAAATTTGAATGAAAACAACGGAATTAGAATGTACAGAACAGAGTTTGAATGAAAGCAACAGAATTCTAAAACAAACAATAGAATTTGAAGAAAAAGAGTAGAATTAGAATGAAAACAAAAGCATTTGAATAAAAACAACGGAATTTCAATGAACAGAACAAAATTTGAATAAAAACAATGAAATTTGAATGAAAACGACAGAATTTGAATGAAAACAATGGAAGTTTAAGGTGATACTGTGCAAAGGAGGTAACACCTCAAATCCGATGAAACACCTGGCGACGCATAGCGTTTTTTTTAAAAGCCGTATTTGATAGCTTGCTGCGAGACCTCACACCGAGCGCATCTACTGCGGGTGGGTTGCCTGTTATCGGACTCGGAGTTAGCAACATCCCCCAAAAACACGAAGAGGAGAGTCCTGGCCCCTAGCCCTGGCAGTGTAGCAGAAATGATGACAGATGATGATGGCAGCAGCAGCCATTCTTCATCTGCGTGAGTAGCCTAATGTTGTCCGTGTGTAATTTACATTGAGTAGGCTAACCACGTTATTACATTAATGCATGTAAGGTGAACTAGCAAACATCATCATAGTTACATGCGGCTGTCTTCTTGTTTGATGGCAGATACTCACTTCACCCTGGCCAAAAAGGCTAAAATGACCAAAGAAAAAGTGGAAAACAATTAAAAATGAGAGGTTTTTGGACAAAGTTTGTGTTTTTTCCATTGTTTAAGCACTGCTTCCAGCCAAGAGTGATACCATATATGCCCTCTAGCTGCAGAAAAGGCTAACATTGTTATCTTTTTACAAAAAAAACAGCTGAACATGAGAGGTTTTTGGACCAATTTTGTGTTTTCCATTCTTTAAGCACCGGTTTGAGCACCGTTTAAGCACCAGCACCGTTTCAAAAGTACCGGTTTAGCACCGGTATCGGATAAAACCTAAACGATACCCATCCCTACGCATGAGTGACAAACACTGCAGTTCCTGAAGCGGCCACTTGAGGCTCAATCCTAAAGTGACTCATGTTAACATGGCCTCCCGTGTTTTAAGGCCCGCATCTATAGCATAAATAAATACACTTATAGCCAGGTACCAGAAGCAGTTTTGTTCTCTATAGCTAATTCCCCTGCATGACAAGTACTGTGGTGTGAAAAAGTGTTTGCCCCCTTCCTGATTTCCTAGTGGCTTGCATATTTGTCACGCTTACATGTTTCAGATTATCAGATCATCATAATTTTAATATTACACAAAGAGGGATTTTTTTTATATAATTACCCCTTTACATTTCTTTAGTGTGTAAAGTTTAAGAAAAAACATTTGAAGTGGCGCCAGCTAGCTACGAGCTAGGCCTCCGCTAACTTTAGTCAATCTAAAATATGTTTATGTTATTTTTATGAGATTATCTGTTTGAATTATATATAATATGACCTGCTTTAGGATTAATTGTACTGAAAGATAACAAATGGGTCTGGTTATTTAAATCCTAGTATTTTGTCTCTGTTACTGTTTTACGCTAACTAGCTGGTATCTGCAGTTTGCTAACAAAACTAGCTAGAATTTGAGCTAAGCTAATAACTTCTTTTAGATTCAAAAAGCCGACATGGTGACAGCTGCAAAGTATCTGTTGGATTTCTTTGTCATATATAGAGGACAGTGAGTATATTTTCATTTACCTGCTCATTAACTAACAAGGAAAAGAACATTAAGTTACAGGAATGCAAAGACTTTTCTAACCTTTCTTTAAGTATCTCTAGCTAAGAATTTATAAGGCTTTGGGTTTTTTGTTCTTTCAGATGGAGAACTGCGCTGCCCTGTGTCGTTCCGTTGAGTGGAGCTGGTCTTCCTGGGTTTGAACTTCCACGCCTGCTGTAACTACGTTATTCTCTGCCAGTTCATTGCATCCACAACGGTGGTAACTTGTCTGCCTGAAGCCTTTTACCTCGTCTTTGAAAAGTCATCCCTTGAAAAGTGTATCCCTGAGGAGTCAGGAGCTCACAACCAGGCTCCCAGTGGATTCAGGTACCACCCTGCCACTCACGCGCCCTCACGCGCCCGCCCACAGGTACCCTGTCCCAATCTCTTTTCTCCTGCATTCTCAAGTCAGACCTTACCTGTAAAAAAAACCTCACCTGTAAGCTCTCCCTCTCTACAGACACCACCCAGATTCACCAGCAGTGTTCAGGACGCCCCCATTTCCTCACAGTCTGTCACTGCTCAACACTCACTCGCAAACAAGACTTTATAGACTTATAGCCTTTATATTGGTCACAGTCTGATCTTTGGGTCCAAAAATTATAAAATTATGACAGATTTAAGAAACAAGACAAACACGCCTTTGTTGTGTTTTTATTTCATGCTGTAGTGTTATTTTTCCCTCTAACTACAGTTTAATGGAACACGTGGTTTTGGTTTTATCGCCTCACTGTCCATCTATATTTGATATTGGGTATAATGATATAAGTATTATTGTATAATATTTATAACTCAACAAACTAATAACCTATCCAGAAAAATCTAGCATAGATTGCTACTGGATCCTGAGTATCATTAAAAAAATGTTAGTTTTAACTCTAGTTTGGCTCTAAAATTCCACCAGCACTTCAAAATGCCTGGAACTACATTTCAAATGTTTTAAGACATTTCCCATGATTGAAAGGGGGATGATGTGTGCTATGCGGGCTAAGCAAGAGTCTGAAGGAGTAAATATGAGGATGAAAAACAGTCCAGAGCAGCTCTGAGCGAGAAGGTCGAACTGTTTCGTTGAAAAACAGATGACAGCACAAACAGCCGAGCGGACAGATCACCATCCCTCCCCTTGATTTCCTTTTAGGGTAAGAAGAGAGCAGGAATTTGGGGATCTTGAGGCATGCATAGTGTTTGTATATACCTTGTACCAGCTACTGCACCATCATTCTTCCCCAGAGGCTCATCCAGCTCGACCCCACACCATTCGCCCTTAGCGAAGTCTGTCTCCCCCATATAGCGTATGACGCCCATCTTCGAGCCCCCAACCTGACAACAACAACAAAGGGAAGAAATCAGTTACACTTAAATACAAACAATTCAATACAAAGTGTCAAATTGTTGAGTTTTACACTGTCTTTAACATCATAATCAAATCTGACTCTATGTAATTTCACACATCAGTTCCCATAATCCCTTTTGCCTCTGTAAGATAGAGACCGTTGCTATTGATGCGCTCTCCTTTCTATTAACTTATTTAAGATGCAGTTGAGTCAGGAAATATATGGATCCTTTACTTTTTTCAGACTTTATTGTAATGGAGCTTTCATTTTAAATTCTAATCGGTGCTACAATTTACAGACTTCCACTAAACGCAGCACATGCAGACTGTCATTAAGTTACACTTATGGAAAGAGGACACCTAGAAGGAGAGAAGAAGAGTCACAGTAAGCAGAGATCCTGGATTAACAAAGGAAGTTAAAAACAATCATTGAGATACCCGTTATCTCTGACGGGGGGTTTAGGTTTAGGTCAATAAATGAGTCATTTATGAAACAATGTGTAAGGTTGTCTTTTAAAAGCGGATCATCAACTGTTGTTTGGGAACACTTTGGATTTACAGCATGTGCAACAGTCCAACACAACTATTTTACTCAACTGCCTGAAAACACACCATAAACTGCAGGACAACAAATGCATCGAGGAAAAGAAAAACGATGCACTAGCTGCTAACGTGAATTTTACAAAGTCGCCTCAGAAGTCTGCAAAGATCCACTGAACACGTTCATGCAATCATTAAGACATTGCTTATCGTTAAGTGTCCAGTAAACACGGTAACGAAGGCTTCAGGAAAAGCGTCAACTTAACGAACAAAAAACATGTTATCGCATCAAACAAGCATCTAAAACAGCGAAAACCCCGCGCCAGTGGAGGGACACACAGCTGTTGAGTATTTTGCTACAAGTTTCATTCACAGTTTCATTCACAGCCATCGATGGTACAATGAACAGAGCAAAAGAGAATATTTATATTTGTGTCTGAAGATGTTTTACACGTGAAGATGAAAGCAGTGCCCTGTTTCTTGAATTTTGTGCTCAGGTTTAACTTTAAAAGCTTCTGAACAGACTGGTCGAGGTGTACTTTTTTCTCTCAAATATCTCTTTTCTAATGATGGCCTTGAACTCCAGTGCTGGTCAGGCTCCACATCACAAACACAGGATGCTCTTCTAATGAGAAATGTCAGCAGTTATGGCCATGACGGTGTAATTTTAGCATTTTCTGTTCAAGATGTTCCTTCCTGCGGTCGAGACGGTAAATGTGTGGGTGTTGGCATAAGCAGGGTCTCTGTTTCTGTAACGTAGAGATGCACACAATAAAAATTAAGCTCCCTGTCAAACTGTCTTACCTGGACACTTGAATATAGAGAAGTGGTATGCTTTTGGGGGACATGTATATTCTAATAAGCGAAAATGTCTGCTGTAGAAACAAAGGCACATAAATAACCCAAAACAAAGTTAAAGCAGAAGAAAAGTACACAAAGTCTTTCTATCTGCACAGCTGTGACACTCCACTACCTCAACCTAATTTTTGGGGGGTCATTATTTGCCAGCACACACCAGTACTGGACCTACATCTGTGAGCCAGAATCTGTTCACTCTGATCGATCTGTAACACGATGTGTCTGTTGCAGATATTTCTGGATGTGTACAGTAAGTGAACATGCTTTTAGGCTTTTGTTTGCATAGAATTTTTACTCTCCTGTCATTATAAATATATTAAAAAAGTTCAAAGACAACACTCAACACAAAAATCCTCCAGGAATCCAGTTTGTAATTATAGAAGTCAAAACAGAAACGTTTCCGTTCTGCTTCCATCAGCACCTAACCTTGTTATTTATTCACTTTCAATCGTTCGGCTAATCAGCTGTTTGAACTTACTCCAGAAATGAGATATTTGACTAGGCTAACTCAATACATGTAAACTCTGCTTCACTCACTTCTCTCAATTCTGTATTTTCCAGTCAGAAAAAAGTAGGTTTCCTGTGAGGAAGATGATCTAAACTGATGGCTGAGGACTGTCCTTCACACATGGTGACCACATTTATGACAAAAACCATCACAGACGTGCACAGATACTCAGCATTTAAGAGGAGAGCCTTTAAAGAGAAAGCACACACTACAGTCAGAGATGACAAAAGCAACATGGTTACATTTTATTCATCTCCTTTGTGTTAATTTAATTTATCTGAATCTCCATCTGTATCTATTTACCTATTGTTCGATTACAATACTCCCATTCCCAGTGCACTGAACAGGTGGAAAAATGCTTAGAGCAACAGATGCTTCTGTATTTATCTACAATTTAAGAATCGTAATTGTTGTTTTGGAATCCATCAGAGTCTCTTATAAAATATTTTTACACATGGCTGGATTCAGCATGAAACAGAAGACAAGGACAGACTAAAATAAGGCGTGGTGAGTCACTCCTCTATTGTCAAATTAATATTCCACTCCTGAGCTGACTCTGTCCTTCTCTTAAACCACTGAGGCCAAAGTGGAAGCTGTGCCAAGAAAGACTGTGGTGTCACAAGTTATTAAACCGAGATGGTTTGCTGTCTGCTGGGGTGCGTGATGTCTCAATGACTCTGTGTTAAAATGCCAGCAGGGCCAAAGCAGCCAGTCAGCATAAGCCCCAATCTTGGCTCCTCTTATTTTCAAAGTCATCTGAAAGCTTCACTCCAAGGTATTCAAGATAAAACTGTTCTACACGACTAAATCCCAACATCAACGAGGAACTACTCTTACTTTTTTTATGCCACATCATGATGTGACACGAAAAGAATCCATTTACCCCAAACCTCAAGCAGCCGCAGGAACAACTTGTTAAAACACAATAAATGGTACAACAAACGTATACCTGACCGCAGCAGGTTTATAGAACTTCGGGAGCAGAAATTAGCATCAGGGTTAGCAAAGGCTAAAATTATCCCAAGATTCATTAATGAGCTGAAAATATGTGGCAATTTAAGAAAAAGTTCATTTTTAATTTGGTGGCAGCAACATGCTTTAAGTTGGGACTGCAGCAACAAAAGAGTGGAAAAGTAAACTAATTGGCAATTGGCAGCAGGTCAGTAACATGACTGAGTATAAAAAGAGCATCTTAGAGAGGCAGAGTTTCACCAGTTTTAGAAAGAAACTGCAACAATTAAACAAATATTTTTCATCAGTGATTCAGAGAATCTAGAGAAATCCCTGAGTGCAAGCGACAAAGCTGCGCATCTGTACTGAATGTCTGTAATCTTTAGGCCCTGCAGGCAGCGCTACGTTAAAACCAGGAGTGATTATGTCATGGAAGTCAGTGCATGGACTCCGGAATGCTTCCGGTCTATCACTGTCTATCACTGGCTGTCTATCATGCCATACGTGAACATGACCATTACGCAGCTATACTTAAAAGTTATACTTTTACTCAAAAGTTGCAGGGAAAACACTACCTAGGCTGCTCTTGTTCTCACCTTTGAGTCCTGGTGAGTCAATACACTGTGTATAGTTCTGTGTCACTACTTTTGCATACTGCAGCCAACACCTTGTAGCCATATATTCACACTTTGACTCAGGTAATCTGTCATCAGTGACAGTAACTCTAATTTTGCAAATTTCCTTGAAATATCAAGATATAGTTTCGAAGCTGTATTGCTGCAACAATAACAACCTGGCACCTGCACATTCTGATTAGCATACATATATTCACACCTAGAGCACACCTGCAGACCTTTTCAACATGAAAGTAATTAGATCATCATACAAGCTGGTTAC
>NW_005187416.1:3280695-3282196 GCF_000239375.1 Pundamilia nyererei
ACCTGTGTTTGTCAGTTCAGAGCCTTTATTAGGCCGACAGTATTTTGTTAGGTTGTGACTTAATTAGTATATATGCGTGTGTGTGTGTGTGTTTACGAATTTAGCTAGCTAACCAAGCTTGCTAACCTTTCCTGATATTCTAGCACCAACCATATGCCAAAAATGTGGTCACTTCTAGATCCAAAAAAGCAACATGGCAAAGGCCAAAGTACTAACATGAAGGCTTCAGAACACCTGATTCAAAAGCAGTGTGTAGATCCACAGTGCCAACATCCATCTTTTATTTACAGTCTGGAATATAAGCTAAAGACAGCAGCTAAACAATCGGTGGAGCTAACGCTGAATTATTTTTTTTTCTGTTTTGAATGAAGGTTTAAACTCTTTACCCTCTTTTAAGGTTGACATCTGACGACCTGCCCTGTACCTTTAATGATGAGTCTTAGCAACCATTAGAGAAGTTTCTAGGTTTTTCCAAGGTAGCTATGACAGAAACCGCTCAGTTCAGAAAACAGCTTCAAAAGTTACGCCTAGTAGACTTTAAAGAGATAAAGAGTCAAGAGTGAATGCGTATACACAGATGGACTATAATCCACAAAAATCTCAAAACCATAGTAATAAGAAGCCATATACGCCCAGTTACTAATACCATAGTGGTTTTGCGATTGTGCAACAGGAAGAAGTTCAGTGACTAGCATGCCTTTGAGTGGCTTTGGAGTTATTCAAATAAACAGCAGCCACATCACATGCAATTCCACTGGAAGAAAAGGCTCATTTAACTTCTGCTGATCTCTCCAGTAGCAGAGATGGCCTCTGGGGACAGCCTCTGGTTAAATACTAAAGCTAACAAAGGAGAGGCAGTTCTGAACTTCCCATGGGTGCTCGGATTTCGAAGGTGCCAAGGGTCTGAGGCTGTCCCCTCTTTTGGGAAACACTTCTTTAATTCATCTTTTTATATATATATATAAAAATCTGGGTGACATTCTCTTGAGGCAAACTTTCAAACACACATCAGCAAAGTCTGCCCTTAGTTCAGTATTACTCTAGCGTTCTGTCAGGGCCTCACCCTGCTCTCTGGGAAAGACGCCCCCAGAGTGTCGACTGCTACTATCACATAACTCAATACCTAATGGAGAAAAATAGACCTTCCTTTTTGTCCACAGTGTGTAATCTGAGTTTCATAGTTTTCGCTCATTTCACAAAATTTTGGAGGCGGTGTTGTACTTCCAAATGTGACACAACTGCATGGCAGTACATCCGAGCCGCCGCAGTGAGATGGATTACACAGGAGAGGCTTAGGAAAATGATGGATTCACAGATCAATGTGTCAGCAGTGGTATCTCCTCTCTTAAGCACTGAAAGTAATCTGGAGTGATTTACAATATTGACCAGGAGGAAGGCTTTCGGGCTCCCCGTTTCTGACGGCGCAGGATCTGATGTAGCTATCCCCTGTGTCCATCACTTAATGGAAATCCACGTGACCCGATAATCCCATACAGTAGCC
>NW_005187416.1:3283376-3320906 GCF_000239375.1 Pundamilia nyererei
ACTGAACCATCGTTTTTGCCAACTAGGTCATTCAGTATGACGCCTGCCCACTGTCCTGGAGCAAACTGGGTCTCCCCTAGGTAGGCGATAACTCCTGGTTTCACACCGTTGACCCAAACCTGTTCGCCAACGGTGTAATCCCCCAAAACATCGTCGCCCTCTTCCGAGATTTTAGTTGGAGTGGTGGGCTTCAGCGCAGCACCTGGAAAAAGCACAGAAACACAGTTATCTGCCATGTTGCAGAGCAACACAAGGATTCATATAACAAAAGCAGAATGTGCTTAAATGCATTAAAACTAAAAGGTGCATGGAAACTGTGTCATTTCTTCTTACAGTCATTACACTCCTCTCTGATTTAAGTTGCGAACACTGTGTACATTGTGAGGCCATCCTCATTCACAGTCCAGCAGAATCGCCTTCACACTATTCATCCTGTTTGACCGTGCCATGCCAGCAGAAAAAAAAGCTTGTGTGGCAGCATCTAGCACAACAGAGCAGTTTGTGCAAGATTAGGCGATAGTCTAATTCCTTCTGAAAAGTGGGTCAGAGAGACGGTATCTGTGATGTGCCGGTGATTAACCCTGCCATCAGCCCTGTGATATCGCCTATTTGACACATAGAAGAGCTGGATGTCTGTTCTCATCCGCACAGCCTGTAAACCGGGAGGGGCACCGTTGGCACGAGGTCTGGTGCACCGCGCTGCCGGTAAAAGCGTGTTTATCTATGTCTGTGTGCAGGAGTGGTTGGTGCCAGGACGGTCTCCCCGACACCCTGAGAGCGGGCCCGGGGCTTTGTGGGCTCCAGTGGCTGTGCTCTATGCATGTTATGCCCCAATTGCTTCCATATGCTGCTATGTGAGCCGCAAATGAAAATGGGTACAACTTCAAAGGGGATTTAACTTGATTATAGAGTTTAGAAGCTCTTAGGAATGTGCTGCTTCTGGTAAATCGCTGTTCTGGGGAAAACTGATGACTGACTGATAATTTTGTTCAGTGTCAAGAAGTGGTCATCTTGAAGATGGATGCCTTTCAAAAGGTTACTTTTTTCTCTGACCGTGGACAAAGTTTAGGCTTCGAGGCATCTAGCACCATTTACCATTTCACACAAATATACCAGCTGAACTGAAAGTATTGACCAGACGATGGTCATTAATCAATTATGTGTCAAAATGGATGTGGCCCAGGGTAAACTGACATTTAGCATCAGCATCAACCATCAGTCAGTCTGTGTTTGACCCACATTTCTGATTGCATAGTCCTGGGGTGTCCAACTCCAGTCCTCGAGAGCTACTGTCCTGCAGCTTTTAGATGCATCCCTACTCCAACACAGCTGAATCAAATGGTTGGGTTACCTCTTCAGCATGCAATCAAGTTAAGTAAAGGCCCAGTAACAAGCCATTCATTTGATTCAGCTGTGTTGGAGTAGGGCTGCATCTAAAAGCTGCAGGACAGCAGCTCTCGAGGACTGGAATTGGACACTCCTGGTATAGTATTTTATCCCATTTGAACTGTGAAGCCCAGCACATCCAGAACAGCAAAGATAGTTGAGAAACACTTGCAGTCAGGCCTCCTTACTTCAAATAAAATAAGATTCTAACAAGCTTAAATGTCAAGCTGTGGTATCACCACCTTTATTGTTTAACACAACCTGAACTCTCTCCGGCAAGCGTTCCTGTAACTTCTTTAAGTAGTCTCAGGAACTATTGTCCAGGCTTCCCGAAGGACATTCAAAGCTTTTTTTTTGGATGCTGTCTGCTTCAATAATGTTGACGTCCGGGCTCTGGCAAAGCCGGTCCATGACTGATAGTGTTCAACTGTGTGCTCTTTCTATTTATGTATGCTTTACAGTGTGTTGGGATCATTATCACTGTCCAGAGTCCTCAAAGTTTCAAGGAGCTACTTAAAACTTCTTTTTTTTTGTTATCTCTGTCAAACTTTGTAATCTTTAGCATTTTCTTATTTTTAATTAAAGAAATGCAAACAATTGTGTGCTTGTGGAACAGGCTGCCAGTAACAAACGACCCAAAGTTACCATTTAAAATGGGTTCTTTGCTAAGCTGTCTGTTATGTGTAGACACAACACCAGTTCATCCCTTTAGCTCATTGCCTTTTTATGCTTATTGATTCACAGGTAAGCGTCCTATAGCTTAAAAAACAAAAAAAATCCATCTGAAAATGGTCAGGTACAAGGAGTGAACTGAAAATGAGTGAAAAAGCAGCTAACGTCTAGAGAAAACTTCAAAAGACCGTCAGGAAGCCTGGAGACCGCTTCAAATAATTACAACAACTTTGGCTCCTTTGAAGCATACAGAGGTGGCAGCTCAAGACTTTTATACAGTATTGCATATAACATATTACATGAAGAACATTAACAGCTGTTCAGTGCTAATCAATGCTAGTCACCGTGAAATAGACTGCAGTCCTGCAAGTTTCCTGAGTGACTATGACCTGATCTAAAAGCTTGTATGTTTCGGATTCAGATTTTTTCTAAACTTTTCCGATTTCCTGGACATCATTTTCAGAAGGACCTTGGTTACAAAGGAAGTAAAGGTAAAAGTAGACAAATGTACCCTTGATAGGACATTACAGCCAAACACATGGACATTGTAGCTGAAATACCACAGCACTATTGGCTCTTTAGATCTGGTATTTCCATGAAGAAAAAGGACGAATCATCCAAGAAATAAACTACTGTCTCATTTTTGGACCATGAGTTCAGAACTTATAGACACTGTATAACATTAATAATTATTTTCCACTTGGCTTTTAGTTTATTTATTGTTTAAATTTTCATATTATTAATCCTTAATAATGTGGGCCCTTAATCCTTTGGTCCAGTTACAGCTTGTATTTCCCTCTCTTTTCCTTTGGTCTTTTCCCCCCGTTACCCTCCTGTGTCCACTTCCTCTAATGACCTGTGTGTTTTTTCAAGCCCCACTCTTCCTCTGTCCTTTGTTGCAGAGCCTGTGTGCTTGCACAATGTTCTGGCTTGTCTTTATGGTTCTTGTTATTTTCACCAGCCAACATTAAGGTTTGCTTTTGGTTTATTTGGACGGCGCTACGTTTCTGAATTTTGTTCCCAAACTCTGTGATTCACGACACTCTCTCTGATTTTCAATTTCTTAAAAAAGTTTTAATAATAAATTGAACCTTTCATCTCACAGCACAGGATTATTCCAGTGATTCTTTATTGCATTTTCATGAACCTGTGGGCTGTCTGAGACTGTGTACCTCTGCGAGGCAGAAAATTCCCTCCTCAGCGTGCGTGACATGATCCAAAAGAATATCTGGATCCAAATTAGTATGTGACATTTTTGTGAGAACTTCACGATGACGTCCTGTTTTAACTGGATATGTTTTTTGGAAGGTATGAGACAGAATTGGGACGGCACGGCGATGCTGTGGTTGGCACTGTTACCTCACAAAAATTCTGAGGCAACAGTTTCTGTGCACGCTATCCGTGCTCGTGTGGGTTATCTCAGGGTACTCCAGCTTTATCCCACAGTCTGAAGTCATGCATGTGTTAGGTTATCTCAGTGGTTCCGAATTGACCATAAGTATGACTGTGAGAGTGAATGGTTATCTGTCTCTCTCTTATCCCTGTGACGATGTCAATCTCTCAAGCCAACTTTATTTATAAAGAATTTAAAAACAATAAGCACTGAACATAAAAAAAATATACCAGAATAAAGTAAAATTAATATCAAATACATAAAAATGACAAAATAAAATAAAACAATGCAGAACAAAAACGCAAATAACCATGAGTAAAAGAATAAAAGCGTAAAAATTGCATCAATGTATCAAACTGGGTCAAAGAAAAGCAGAAGAGGGGGGTCTTTAAAATGAAAGAGGTGCAAAGGCAACAAATTCCATAATTTGGGAGGGTATAGTGCATAGGTGTCAAACCGAAGCCATACCAAATTACTATCAGAGCTGGCCTACTGGTATTATACAGCTAATATATATATTGTTTAGTATTAAGCTTTGCTTGTTCCATATTCAGTTTTCCAGAAAAACTTATTTGAGTCCATAAGAAAAGATTCATTCTTATATCTGGAGGAAGATTTTTTTTTCAATAAATATTAATGTTAGCCCGCGACTTTGTTCCAGTTTTGAATTTTGGCCCACTGTGTATTTGAGTTTGACACCCCTGGTCTAGTGTGTTCCCTGCCTCCCGCAGCAACACCCCAACTTGATAAGAGGAAGAAAATAGATGGATGGATAAAAGTTCTTCTAAAATTTCTGACCCAATCCAGATCATTTTTAGGTTATTAGCTCAAAATTGGTTGGAATTTACTGTCTCAATTCTGAGTTATTTTCAGAAAGTTTTGACTAAAAAATGACAGTTTTTATTTTACTCAGTGGTGAAACAAACGTCCATAGGGTCAGTCTTGAAAAGTCATCTGTCTTTAACAATCACATGACCTCACTGGACTGAAAAAAGTAAGGTTAATATTCATGGAGGTTAAGACATTTTTAAAAAGTACAAAACTCACCTGCTTGCTGCATACAATGCTGCTACTGCACATTCACCTAATGTATATAATATATAATGTTCTTCTTCTCTCCCCCTTTTGCACAAGTCGAGGAGCGTGTCAGGTTACATTTCACTGCTATGCACGTGACGAATAACGAATCTTGAATTTTGAATCTTAAAAAATCCAGCATCTATAGCCTGGATTTTTTTTATGCCGACTATTACAGATTTTAAAAAGTCACTAATGTCATTTTTCATTTTCATTTTGTGCAAAAGTTAAAGACCTGTGATCAAGCCAAATACTACACGGGACACGTTGCAGTTAAAAATAAACTGAACCCTGTTAGCGTAACATTACGTAATGGAGTGCAAACCTCTATGACGCTGCTCTCCTGCTGTTTCTTCCTACACATACCATAAAAATGGCCAGCCTATATCTACATTACAACCTTCTACGTGGATGGGCAACTTTGCGAGGGCATGAAAAACCCCACTTCTTAAAGAAAAGCGTGACTAATCATAGTGTAATAATCACAGGATACACAGATCCAAACAATGCAACATGTGATCTAAGCCAGCAAACCCAAGGTGGTGTTTAAAACCTGAGCTAACCCATGATTTGGGTTGCTGGGGCAACAGCACAGTGAGGGTAAAAGGATCCTCGGCAGAAGGAAAACTGGAAACACAGCCCTTACTTTCACTATTGTGCTTGGCCACCTCCCACCACCATCTGAATCCCACTATTCATCAGCTGCACACAATGAGACCTCCACAGCTTCCTCCCGTCCCTCCCCCTCCTCCTCCCAGTTATCCCCCCATCTCTCCCTGCTTTCCGTGGCCTCTTTAACTCTGCCTCTTTATGATCGTCTTGCACAGTGGCTATTACCTCCAGTATCTAACTTGTGCTTTATTTTTGTCTCTTTTAAAAGGACGATAATCAGTTAGTCAAGGTTGACTCTGTGTGGTCATCTTCAGCGGTGTCTGTGGCAGCTGGGTAAGGCTGAGCAGCACATAATGTGACAGATGGAGGGGGCTGACCCTGGGCCTGTTTCCTGACTTTTTAATCAACTTGTTTGCTTTTATATGAACTTTGGGAGACGTCATAACCGTGACTTAAAGGACAAATGAACAGATTTGCTTTATTTAGCTTCATGCAACAGACCACAGGGAATCTCGGGCTTGCTGCAGCACATGGACTCACATGGCTAAATACCCTCTAATGGACAGTGTCAGGGGATACTGAAAGAGACATTTTTTGTTAATCTAAAGGCTACTTAATGTTTCCAGATTTTAAAGCCACAGTTTGGCATTTTGCCTGCCACCAGTTTGCTTTTTGGGCCCAGTATTTTCCATATTTTGAGAAAGTTATTAGCTAACCTTTGTACCTTTGACCAATATATCAGGGAGGTTGATGTATTGGCCGATAATTAGCTATTTTCCTATATCAGTATTGTGCATTTTCGGCTCATAAATGAAAATTTAAAATAAGGAAAGTTATGGTCGTTCCAGTTTTATGGAGAGAAAATATCAACAAAAATCCAGAAAAACAAAGATATAAAGTGTTAATTATAATAATCTCTACAATTAAAGTGCATAATTAACATTTTGATTAGCAGTACCCATATGGAAAAGATATATATAAATCTTATAAAGTTTGTATCTGTCTTGTGTGAAACTTGAATGAAAAGCATACAAGAGTGAAAACAGATACAAGATCCCTTGAAAAATTCTATAAATGAAACTTGTATGTTTTGGATACTTCCTAAAACAATATATGAAAGTGGCCACTTTCATGAGTAAATCATATAAGCCTTATATGATTCCCTATATGAAGTAGGCCACATCTTATGCAAGTCTTTTATAAGTTTTTACTATTTCTTTTCCATGTGGGTAAGCAGGGGGAAACCTTGAACAGAGCCTTTCAGAGAATTAAACCAAGAGAAAAAAATGCTGCTTGTCTCCACTTAGGCAGTCTACACGAGATATTTCTGTTGCTTCCAAGGTCACAGGAGATGCTGCATCGCGAGAGGTGTCACAGCTCCGTTATTTCCACATCTAAAGTTTCTAGATGAAGGCTTGGATACTTTCCTCTATTCACTCCTTTTACTGCAGTTTCCTTTTTTAAATTTAGCAAAGTAAACTGTGCCAGCTTCCGACACAGCGGCCCCCTCTCGCAGTCTTCCAGACTAAAACCAACAAACAGCGGGTTGAGATTTGGAGTATGAGGGCAGGTCAGTGATAAAACTATCTGGGACAGGAAACTAATCCCTCCACGTCCTCGGTGAGGCACAGATATTCTCCCAGGGATTTCTCATTAATGTGTTTTATAGCCTTCTTTAGGTAATAAGAACAATTTAATCCAAGATACCAATCATCTTCTTGGCAAAACATTCCAGTGACCAGCAGAAATATTTACATATGAAAAACTACAACAGATCCTATATGACCCAAGCGCTCTGTAAGTATTAGGCTGACTTATTCTCAGGGACTCTGGCTGATTTTTGCAGATCGCTGCTGCAGATCGATAGATTCCCACAGTCACATTTAGCATAAACACTAGCATCGTATACATTAAATAATCTGCAATTCATTACCAGACAATCTTCCCCTCATCCAATCTTCATGCTAAGCTACAGAGCTAGCTTTGTGATTTTACCATGCTGACAGGAGAGGGGGAGCAATCTTAGCTGGTTTTGACTGGTGTCGTCATGTATTTTAACTAGTTTTGACTCTGACTGGTCCTGTGATAGTCTGGTGACCTGCACAGGGTGTACCCGCCTACCTAAAACCAGACAACTGTCATTCCCGGGGTGTTGAGTACAGTTATTTCATAAAACCGCTGATATCGCAGACATAAGCAGGGTGTTGGTGCTGCAACACACAACGTCATGGCTAAAGATGCATTAAGACATGCATCACTTTCAATATGGATGCTAGTCCAGGATCAGTGCTATCATATTTAAAAACATTGGATAATCTTAGCATGAAAGGTTAGTCTTGCTCTTAAAGAAATCTATGGGGGTTTTTTTTGTTTTATTTAAAAAAAATCCAAAAAAAAGCACAAAAAGATGAAAACCAGTGAAAGGCAAAAATCTACACATCTCCAAAGAAGCAGAAGGAGGCAAAGAAAATGAAGGACTGAAACAAAGATATGACATGTGGGGGATGAACTGGGGATTAGGGACAGAACAGGGACAAGACAATCAGGATAGGTGACGACAAGACCCACGAGAAACCAACCATCAAAGTAAAACAGGAAATAAACAGAAGACGTATACTAAACATGATAACAGAGGAAGGAAGAGACAGAAACACGAGGGGGGTAGGCTGAAATAATAACAGAACCTGGGGTCACTAATTTCACAGGAGCCCATAAACCACACACTAAACACCACTAGAATGTCACTGAAATCAAACAAGAACCAGAATTCAAAAATATAATGATGAGAAAAATAATGGACAAATCCTAAATGTAATAATAAGTCCAACATAAAACCGCAGGAGCACGACAGGGAGACACGAACAGTGACCATGTGGCACAAATAAGAACTGAGACTTAAGCCATCTTATCAAAGGTATGTCTAAAAATACTGCCACTCATCACAAATGAATTACTTTCTCATTAATCTAATTACATTTATTACAGATCACCAAAATCCAATTAGCACTAGTATCAGAAGTCAGACTGTTAGAAATGTGTTAGCTGTCAGTGCAGCATTCACACACGAAAGTTTACATGGTTCAAGTACAGCAGTGGGAAAATAAATCACTGCCACATCCATCACGCTTGTGTATTTTGTGCATAAACAGGATGTGAGCAAGCTAATGACTTCGCATATGGCAGAACCAAACAGTTTAAAACCGCAGGCAGGAATTTCGAAGTCGCAGCGACCTACGGTAACAGCTGACAAGCCCTGGGCAACAGGCTTCAGTCCCGCGCGCAACGCTAAGAGATCGCTTTCTGAGCTGCTAATGAACACGTTCGGGATAATTATAGGCAAAAATCTGAGCCGCCGTAGCTCCGACACGGAGATGAACAAAAAAGAACCGCCCCGGGTTAAACATAAAGTCGAGCAGATAAATGAAAGACTTGTTTATTTTCTCCCGAAATGCTTCTGTTGTTTAGATTTCTCACAGACTTACAGGCATCAACTGCTCTGGATTGGCATTCGTAACGCTTCAGTTTCATTAGAGCCAGATATATTCAGCTGTCACAGGAGCTCTTAATGTTTAGTGATTATTGTGATATGCTGGGAGGCACAGAGTATGGTATAAAATAGCAACTTGTAGTAAAACCAGGAAAATGACTTGTATAAAACCCCACAGTGATGATTTACAGTAATGTCCCTGTAACACACACACAAGTCCTCATGCTTGTTAACATGATACAATGAATTTAATAAGACGATGTCAATGTTTAACTTACTATTATATCATTGTTATGCCTTTACTAAAGCTTACTTTGATACTCTGTTAAGGACATGTATTTAATAGCAGTTTAATATGAACTTATTGCCTAAAGAAACAAAAGGAAGCTTAACAGTGACATAACAGATGAATGAACACTCATTAACTTATTCTTATTAACTCATTATTTGGTAATAAGCTACTAATAATGACTATAACTGTAACTAATGGTTATCACGTAACGTTAAAAGTGTCGGACCAACTTTTGCTCCTTTCAGCATGAACTGTGACACACTGATCATAAAAGGCTTCCCCACCATCGGGTCGGCGAATTCTTTTGCCCTGTTCACCGCTGGGTGTGGAGCTGTAATTCAGCAGAAACTGAACAAACCTGCGTGCAAAGCTGGTGAGACGTGACAGTCGTGTGAGCTGAAGGTGGGCAGATAAACAGTGTGGTTTGCATTTTAAAGCGCAAACAGCTGTGATTACTTTGAGCAAACAAGGGCTGTAATTCTGAGTGTTCGTACAGGTACACTTTTTTTCGTAAGCAGATGAATCGTCAACTGTGTGGTCATTGCAGATTTGCAGTTGATGTAAACTATAGAAAACGAGTCATATTTAAGTAGAAAAACGTCAACTAATGTAACAGTGTGGCTCACAACCACATTTTTCATACTTTTTTTGGACAGGAACTGAACTTTATTGTAAACAAGAATGACAATTATCATACATTTGATACATAAACAATGGCTGTTAGTGCAGCTAACAGCTTTATATCTTCAGTATTATAAAGCTGCATTATTGCATCCTAATATTGCCTGCATGTGGAGCATCATGCTCTTAAGAGCTGCTGTGTTTTGGTCCCTTCTCTTTTACATTTAAAGTAAGACCTCAGTGTTTTAAAGCAAAAGTGTGCTTTTAAAGTTATCCTTTTGTGTTAGCGCCTTTCTTTTTGGCTGTTTGTTGCCAACTCAGCCAGCCGTAAATACACAACACTGACATGTTACCATGTTAAGCATTGAAGAAACATGATAATGTAAACATCCTGCAGACTGAGTAATATACTATCATTGATTTTTGGTTACGTTTTTTGGTGCAAATCCAATAGTTACACCATTTTTTGCTCCATTTTTGGTCTCAACCATCTCCTGATTGGAAATCTGACTATGTAGCCTCCAAATACTCCACTTTTTTGGCTAAATAGTTCTGCTCAGCACTGGAGATAGCCGCCTGGAGACAGGTTAATAAAAGTGACTCAACCAGCTGTAAACCTGTGGGAGGTAAAATCAAAACATTAAGCTGAAAAACACTAACACTTACTAGCTAATCTTTAATACATGTGTTACTATACAAAAGAAAGAAATGAATATGTGAGTAATAACGAAATGAAGCGTTAAAGAACTCACAGCAGAAGAGTGCAATTCAAATCTTTTAGCCAGACTAAATATGGTTTTGAGAACAGATCAATCCATGGGTATCTTGGCTATCTTATAAAAACGAGGTCTTTCGGATAACATGGTTACTTTTTGTCATTATTTTTGCTACAACCTGTGTTTTTTTTTGTGTTACAGATCAATATAACCTCTTTACTTTACACTGCAGTGTTTTTGGCCCTCCCTAAAAGCTCAAGTTTACCGACGTTTACTTCAGTTTGAGCCAAGCTGATGGGGAGGCCTTTGGTCAGCAAGATGCCCAGCAGAGGTAAAAGTTGCAAAAGGTTTTGACAGGTGGATCTGTGGAAGGATCAATAAAGACAGCTGATTACTTTCTCTCTGGATTACTGAGGGTTTCTCACCCCGTGTGTTTTTGACAGTGTGCGACTGAGGTGTTGGCTGGCGAGCTGTCGGCTCTCCTTTGGTCTCTACGTGGCTGCCATGCAGGTCACCTGGCGCCTGTGAGCCTGCTTTGTTTCCCCATGATCACCTAGGCCTAAATTAAACATTCATTGATAGATAAAAACAAATCACTTTCCAAACTGCTGAAGGCAACACAAGATTTGCCCTGGAACACTTTGGAAGATGTTTTAAAGAAGTGGGAGACACAAACCAATCGTCCTTCCATGTTTTTTTCTATCATAAAGAACCATGAGGATGTAATCTAATGCAGCTGTGCGTTTCTGAGTCAGCAACACAAATAAATGGTCTGAGCCACTTCCGGCGATGAAAAGAAATAACTGGGGGAAAAGACGCTCCTTTTATTTTCCACGGGGTCAGGAGAAGGAAGTGACTTACTGTCTTTAGGGGCAACGGGGCTGGACGTTCCACCCGCTGAGGTCCTTCCCACTGGGCTGGAATGCTTGGCCCCGCGCCCAGGGATTTTCAGTCCACTGGACTTGAGCATGTTCATTCTACGTTAGCAGGGAGACCTGAGAGTTCCTCCTTCCTGGGCGATGAAGGCTTTTGGATCAGGCACTAGATGTGGGAGTGGTGGCTGTCACTCTCCATGTTTTAGCTGTGGGGATGACAAATATATGGGATAAATACAAGAACGGCTGACAGCACGACAGCTAAACAAACACAGTGTGACATCAGATGTCCAACCCTGAGTGAATGGACCAGATTGTTGAAGCAGAACAAATGGAAACTGGTTTGACAACAAGTTTATCAGGAACACCTCTGCAATTTAATGCCCTCACACAGCACAGGGAAGCTGCTTTATACCAACAATTAAGTTTTGCGCACACTGATTTTTGTTGTTTTTGGCCAAGCGGTCATAATTCTACTTGACCTTTATTTCTGAGGTCATAGTGGGTGTTATTGTTGAACTGCTCTCCAACACACTGTAAGGTCGTCCTAACATTTTGCATGCAAAACACTGGCTCAGTGCAGAAACACAGGGATTGAAAGAGATCAGAAATTTCCTTTTTTGCATCTTCTTCTTCTTCCCTACAATCCACTGAAAATCGAACAATCTGAAAAGCAAAGATCACTTCTGGGTTTGGACTACTTGTGCCCACACAAAGCCATAACCTAACAATCCATCTATCATTTCTCTTAACTGCTCATCCAACTTACAGCCCTGGGAGGCTGGATCCAATCACAGCTCACACAGGGTGAAAATCTAACCTAACAGCTTCTCCAACTTACCAAAAGCTTTAGTGCCTAAATGTGATTTTCTTTTATGCAGCTTTCATCTATATATGTGGTCTTCCTTCTTCCTCAGGAGTCACACTGGGAGTTGATGACTTTTAAGAATCTGAAGAACTGGTAGTAGTTATAAATAATAAATGGATAGCGTTTATTAATACACGCCCGGAGACAGCAGCTCTCAGGTTGACACACTGATGTCAGCTGATGGCAGATTTTAGGCCTTGTGGGTGTTTTTGTTTATCAGGACATTTTCCTTTATATCGGTGGTTCTCGGTGTGTGAATTCTGTGACCCCAGAAGTCCATAGTCAAAAGGTCCACAAAATAATTTGCTATAAATCATAAAACTGCTTTATCACTTCAAAAGTGTACATCTGTAAATGTGGATTATTTATGTCAATTCAAAAAAATACGACTGCGACACATGATGTTACTCTCTAATGAAATTATTCACTTCACTCAGAGTGCAACGAACCATTCCTTAAGTATTTAGGTCAGAAATTTTTAGAATAAGATCTTAATTGCATCTCTGAGTACAAATGATGGTAAGGAACTGCACACTGTACAGACAGCTGGAACGGACCACTGACACATCATACCTCTCTGGATTGACCCATTTTTTCCACAAATGGTGAAACAGTACTTTATTTTACACAGCTGTGACTGAAAACACCTGAATTCAAAGATGAAGAGGTGTGGCCCAATACCTTTGTCCATATAGTGTTTCCAAAGCTTATTAGTACCGTGTCGTCATTCTTTTTGCATGCCTTTATAATTACTTAGACTTTCTCCACCTCCTTATGCATATTTTATGGGTGCAATTCATTGGCCAAATAAAAAGACAAATATTAAGTTTAATAATCATTTGAGTTCATTTTTGGAGATATGACAAAGATATTGATACAAAATTACGTAAATAAAATCTGGTATTGTGTCAGCCTTATTATGTCATAAGAGAGAGGCATTGCACTCAAAGAAACCTGAACTGCAATAGTAAAGATGTTAGAAGTTTAACTTCCAATTAAAAAAAAGCTTCTTTAAAATATGTTTAGAGCAACTTTTTAAGAGTTTGTTTACCTGGTGAGCTTGCACATGTATTTTTGTGCATTTTAAGAAGGGTAGACCTGCTTCTCCAACTCTATCCAGAGCACAATGCTTTATTTTTCCAATTTGGCACTGGCAATGTGGGATTCTTCTTTGATTAACAACAGCAGAAAAAACACTGAAGTAGAGACTGAAATGCATGTGTCCCACTGTTATTACTCATGCTACACTACTGCTGGAGTGCCACTGAGCAAAACATGATTAATCATGAGCCAAACACTGAAGCAGCACTGAGAGAACTTCCACAAGCATCGTGTTTTTGTCGATCTGTTGAACTATTTGGCACCTGCATAGCAATCCACACACATTTACATGTGTCACGGTAAATTACTGTCATCTACGCCCCACTGCTTCATACAATCATCCATGATCAACTTAGCAGTTTCAGCAGAGTCATAACAAGAGTGAAAACCAATGCAGGCCTTTGCCCAAGTAGAACATGGCCTACAAATCATGGCCCAGAGCCCATTAAGAAGATATAATGCCGTTATAGCCTACAATAAACAACACACATCTGGCTGAGGCTTTTAAACTAGACACTGGGCATTAGGAGGGACGGGGAACACATTCCAGCGTTGCCTAATCATTCTCCATTTTATTTACACTCATCCAGATAATAAAAAAAAAATGGAGAGGATATTCATTTTTGGATCAATCAGTCAGAGCAAACCAGCCGGGGATGATGGTTTTGATCTGAGTGGAGACACAAATAAAGGCCTCTGTCTGTGATATATCCTCAGCTCTTCCACATTAAAGCACAGAATCATTTCCCAATCCACACCTTGATTTCAGTGCAAACAGGAGAGAAGCAATGTGCTGATAATGCGCACCTCAACAAAATCTAACACAACGCCGGTTTGATCCATTGTTGTAGCTACTGCGGCAACGTGGTCTAGACTGTCCTTCACTTCACACCCCGAGTCCCCTCCCAGGGAGGAAATAAAAGCACAAAATGGCACAAAAGCGCGTAAAAATGCAGGAAAATACTCACCATCCTGTGAGAAAATTCAGGGGGTGTCCAACTTTGATTTCCTAGCCACGGGTGGAAAAAGAGGGGATTAGTGGCTGCCACTCCCTGGGATGCAAATATGGATGCTGAGCAGAAACTGAAAGGGAGAGTCAGCGTGGATCACTGGATGGATGGTGGCAACAACTGCACACTGTCAGCAATATACCGGTGATGGGTTAGCATGTAGCCTGCCGGTTCATCTCTAACAGCGTGTTAGCTCAGGCGGCTATACTGGAGCGAAGATAACGGACTTAAATGAGCCGAACGCTTGCACGCAGGTCCAGACGGTTCCCGGCATTAAACGCAGCATCAGCAACACTCAAAACCAACTTTTTCCGTTTTCTTTCCGCTGTGCCTCTAACTAAAAACGTCATCCGGTGGATGTATTTTTCGGCCTCTTCTTTCTCTTGTCGGTGTTCCCACAGTGATTTGGATTTGTTGGGTTAGCACAGCCTTCTTCTGACTGACTCAACCCACCGGCTAGACTGAACAAAGGGGCTGGGAAGGAGAGCCTCCTGGGGGAAAGATGAGTGTAGACCACAGTCTGGCTCAGCCCCGTGACGTACTCCGCTTACAATAATGAAGATTTAAGCTGGCCGGTCCTTATCAGTCTGAAAAGGTGACTCACAAAGCATGAGTCAGAGTTGTTTCCTGTCGTTGGTGCAACTTCTTTGATTCGGCATGAATAATACACAGAAAACAACATTTTTTCGCGCTAAAAATACTAATTTCTGAAGCTGCTTCATGCGTTCAAGCGACTTTCACAAGGTGAATCCATCGCCTAGCATTTTGGTAAAAATCAATTTTCTACACAAATTAAACTATAAAATAAACATTTTGTAGTATGCCGAACCGCAAAGCGATTTATATCGCAACAAATCCATACCCAAACTCACACAAAGCGGACTGAAATAAATCAAACAACACTGATAAACATAAATAGTAGAAACTCTAATGTAAGTTTTGAGTCACTGAGCCCAAACACCGGCCGGCTTGGTGTATAAACAGCCCACGCATGTATACGTGAGACGTTTGAAACACATAAAGTGTATGGAAGAATAATAGGGTCAGAATAACCTTAGGACACACTTTTATTAATTTATTATTTTTGGAAATTGTGGGCGGAGACAAAAAAAATCTTTATATGGATCGCGCGTGGTTTTCCGGTTGGATTTAGAACGCCCTGATTGGTCTGAGGAGTGAAATGACTTTTCCAAATAGGCTGTGATTGGTCCGCTTGTTTTTGGACTGCCTCGTTTGACAGCTGTCCGCCAAAGAGACCTCTAAAGTTGGATTGCACACTGATCTAATCCGCTCAGGTATTATGTAGTCCCTTTTTCATAAATAAACTGAGGTGTAGGTTCACAAAAAGATAAGAGGCTCTGACTTTTGGTTATTTTTTTATTTATGTTTTTTTTATCCATTCATATTTATTTTTTATTTTTATTTTTTTACATTTCGTGTCCCTTTTGAGACTGGGTTTACCTTTTTTCAGTTTAGTTTCTATTGTTTGAAAATTGTTTTTTCTTTTTCCTTTTATTTGTATTGCATTATTACTGCTAAAGCTCCCCCTCGGCATATAGGGGGCGCCCTGGGGCGCCTCTGTCAGTGCGCCCCAGGGCAGCTGTGGCTACAATGTAGCTTGCCATCACCAGTGTGTGAATGTGTGTGTGAATGGGTGAATGACTGAATGTGTAAAGCGCTTTGGGGTCCTCAGGAACTAGTAAAGCGCTATACAAATATAGGCCATTTACCATATAAGCAACTGAAAACTTTACTGGTTTATCTAGTGCAAAAATTAATTGATTTACACATTAATGACCCTAATTATAACCCAGTAACACAATACAGTTTAAAAAGAGCTATTCTACATAATGAGTGCTTTTAGTTAAGCTATTTTGATGATAAAAACTTTACTCTTGTAATGACACTCACTCAAACATTTACATCTGCACCACCAGTGTAAAAGCTGTAGAAGAAATCAAATATCTGGAAAAATTAATGAGGTTAAAAACACATAAATGGTGCTATCAGAACAGACTTTTGAAAACTTCCTGATGCGTTTAGATTTCATCTAGAAAACTTTTAAATAAACTATTTTTTTGTTGGATCGCTGAACTGCTTAGTTAGTTAAAATCCTGGTTTTTGCGTCTCTGTGTGCTTTGCTGTGCCCCTGGTGTTTCTGGATTGTGACTGTGTGGTTCCTCTGCACAGATCACTGGATTCTCTTCCCTGGTGTGGTAAGCCTGACCGTGAGTTGAGGGAGAATTACCTTTAAATACTGGATGTGTGGATTCCCTACATCCCTGGACCCCCTAGAGCAGTATTCCCCTTTGCCTTGTGTCTTTGTATAAATGTATTCTTTCACTGTAAATAAAAAAAGAGTCCCACATGCCTGTTAGCCATGAAAAGGAAGTTTTACAAAAGAATTTAAGTCAAAACTTTACAACCGTTTAACCAAATATCTAATCAGCCAATAACCAGACTTACAGCTGATAGTAACTTAAATAATCAGTTGTTACAATCAAAGTATGCAGCACATCAGATGGGCTACAGCAGCAGAAGACCACACCAGGTGCCACTCCTGTTAGCTTTATAAGATTGCTTTTAAAAGTGTTGAAAAAACAGCCCAACAGGACACAAAACATAAACAAAAAAGTGTTTTACAGCACAATTACAATTGCTGGTCAATTTAAATTTATGATCATGAACCATTTATGTTTAACTGTTTTAACTGAGTGGCTTTCTGTACCCTGTATTCATAATTGTTTAGGATATATTGGTTTGCTTAATATTTACTTGGTGGTCAGCGCAACAAGATGGTCACAGCAAGATGGTCTTGGGTTTGAATCCACCATCTGGCATTTCTGTGCATATCTGTGTAGATTAACCGTGGGTACTCTGGCTTCCTCCCATGCAGCTGGTGGGGTTTAGTTAATCAGTGATTCTAAATTACCCATAGATGTTTCTTTCTGTGTTGGTCCTGTAACGCTGTTAACAGGACCAACATTAACACGCTGTTAATCAGTTACAAATCAGTTCCTCTTGTCCTGTAGCAGCTGAAATAGGCCTCTAGCTATATATTTGAATGAAAGTCTACCTGTTTGCTGCATTTTCTTCTAGTGACCACTTGAGGGCACCACAACAAACCTTTTGCTCTACAGGAGATTCTGGAAGCTCAGTGAGAAATTAGTGATACTGTGCACTGTTGTTTTTCTTCCAATTGTTTACACAGTAATGGTAAATGGCCTGTATTTGTATAGCGCTTTTCTAGTCCCTAAGGACCCCAAAGCGCTTTACACAACCTGTCATCCACACATTCACACACTGGAATTCAGTACTCCACCTGTGGGAGACCACACTTTGGCAACCACTGGTAGGGTATTGCATTAAAAGTGGGCAATTATTAATTAGGTTAATTTTTAAAAGTTATTTCACATTGCTGGTTTTGACACTTGTTTAATACTTTGAATTCAGAGTTAATATACCAACGTTTTCTGTTTAGGTTCAGTTATTTGTCCTGTTTGTAAAGTTTATATTTCTGTGTTTATTTTGTTTTGTCTGTAGATTCATCCTATTCTACATCCTACTTGTACTTGTGGTTATTCTGAGTCTATTCTTTTGATTTAAGGTTTAACTTTTACTTTCTGTTTTCTAGGTACCCTCCCTCTGTTTAAGCCTGGGTTCCTTTTGTTTCCTTGGTTAGTTCCTGTTTTACTTTGAAAGGTTATTTCTTTTTTGTCCTGTGTCAGTTTTGTTTCCTGATTTGTCTTCTCCTGTTTTCACTTGTTGTTGTGTTGTGCACCTATGCACTTATTACTCACCTGCTGGACATGAGACGTGTCAGATAACTCCCAGAATCACTAGACAATGATCAGCCTTTGAGGTGAGGGTTAACTTTCTCATCAATGCCAGTATCACACATTTCACTGATGCCAAAAAAAGGTGCACGTCATAGCAATATTACTGAGTCCACAGTTAGAACAACCGACATCAGCAGCACTGGGACATGAAATCCCACGAAATAAAGCAAACATTGGCAGATGCAACCAGCAGATACTGGCCACCATGATTTTCTTCCCACACAAATTACAACAACTGCTGCTTGCAGTGCTTTGCAATAATCACTTTCAACTTGGTGAAACGTTTAAAAACTAAACTAAAACTGAGAATCTGATTGGTTGGTCATCACCATCTACTCATCAATGTCATAGTTGTAGCATCTTCCACAGACAACATCAACAGAGTTTTCCGCTTCAGAAATTCCCTCTTAAGTGTTTTAATCAATTAAAATGTTAAAATTCAGCTGCCTTCATATACAGGAAGAGGAAATGTATTGCTTTGAAAATATCTTTTCAAAATAACTTTGATGGAATTTTCTGCTTTTCTTCCTGAAAAAAGGCCCTTCATTTGTACTCTCTAGCTTTCAATTATGACTAGTCTTTTATAGTAATTACTATGTATGTTTACTATTTGATCTCTACTATGTACAGCACAACCCGTGTTGTTTTTAAATGTGCTTATAAATATATTTTGATATTTTTTATTTGATCTTACAACTCCCAGAGACCAGCCATTTGGCTCTCTTTGGTTAAGTTAGTATATTAAGCATGGCAAGTTCAACCTGAGGTTTGGCGCCCTCTTCTGGGGTTAACAGGAAGTTTGTATACTAGTATGTGGACCTTTTATCAATATACACACCAAATGAACATTAAGAGAGATGATGTTTGTTGTTATAATTACGTAAAATCTCACAGAGTGCACTTGGTGTAAGCAATTAGAAAAAAGGGTCAAAAGTGTATTTCAAAATGTATCTGAAGCTACATGTGGCATAGCAGCCTATGTTAGGCAACTGAACTGAGCATCTTTCAAAGATTTTTAACCTAAATCTGAACTTACACACTATCAGGTACTTGACTTGGCTTACATGGATGGATCGATGGATGGAAATATGATCGTAGGCAGAGACAGTATAAGAGACGAAACCGCACGCAAAGACAAAACCTTTTAAAAACAATTAAATTCATTCAGATGAATTTCTTCTCAGATGTTTTTATAGGCTGTTTATTTACACAGCACCAGCTCACAGCACCAGCTCACAACAACAGCGGCGTCAGCAACTGCTTTTCAATACGAGGAAAAGACTCCATAACACTGTGAGCAAGCACTTGGCGACTGTGGGAAGGAAGAACTCACTTCAAACAGGAAGAAACCTCCAGCAGAAGCAAACTCAGACAGGGTTAGCGATCTGCTGCCACAGGTTTGGGGGCTGAGGGGAAAGATAAGAGAGAAATTGTTCATTGCATCATTGGAAGCCCTTCAACAACCTGCGAGTCAAAGATACTGAGATAATGCTCTAAAGCAGCGGTCCCCAACCCCCGGGCATCGTACTGGTACCGGTCCGTGAGTCGTTTGGTACCGGGCTGCGAGAGTTGAGGCTCAGGTGTGAAATGTATGGTTTTCAGGGTTTTCAGCGTTATTTTGTTATCGTTTTGATCGTTAATTCGGTTTTCCTGGGTCTTTTCACATGTTTTATGAATAAATCTTCTTTTTTTTCGGTACCGGTACTAGTTTTATTTTGTTGTATTTATCCGCGACACAATAAAGGCCGGTCCGTGAAAATATTGTCGGGCATAAACCGGTCCGTGGCGCAAAAAAGGTTGGAGACCGCTGCTCTAAAGGGCTTCCTTAATTTTACTGCTGAAACTTGTGCCGCTGAGATGCGAGACTTGATTTGTTCTTCAGCACTTCAAACCACTGAGACCTGACTCACTCAACCCCATCTGACATTTCTTGGATAAACTGTGAGCCTTATTACAGCATCAATAGGCTCACTAATGTGCCTGAGGAGAATGGGAGCAAATCCCCATAGCCGGGCTCTAAAATACCTTCCCAGAGTTGTTTAGGTTATTATAACAGAAGATTAACACTGAGAGTTCAAATGACGTGTTCAGCAGCTACTTATGGGTATGATGTGTAGCTGTCCGCATACTATTGCTCATATAGTCGAGTCAAAGCTTAAGCATTTCCCAGATTAGTGGTGTCAGTTCATTATATTTATATAGCACAGTGAGGTATACAAGCCATCTACATAATAATATTAATAGAATAGACCGCAAAGGACTATGAAAAAATGCAAATCGTGATATCCGCCAAACATAGAAAAGGCATCAGCATGACAGCAAATAGACAAGGAGTAAGAACATTTATTAAAAATGTTATTAAGCTGAAAGAAATACACTAACCAAGTGCATTTTTTTTAAGATATCGAGAGAGGTAGAGGGGGACCAAATACAGTTACCTCAGCTGTGCTATGATTTAGTTGAAGGAAATCCATTCAGGATTTTAAATCATCCAGACAGTCAGAAGTGTTTTTCATTAAGTAGGTGCTGTCGAGTGTAGCAGGTAGATAAAAGTGAGCAGAAATGCACAGTAGTGGCAGAATATTTTATTTCTTAAAGACAGAATAAATAAAAGAGGGCCTATCATATTGTGCATACATTTGCATACTGTTATGGAGTGATTTATAAAGTTGTGATAGGAACAGTTTCATATTCTTTGGCTCTTTTCATTAATTCACAGAAAGTATGCACCAGTCAGAGTCACAAGAGTATAACAAAGGGTCACAGGCTGACCTGAGCTGCCACATTAATATGCAGCGTGCCCAGATAATGCCTTTCTGTGCTTTGTAATAATGGCTCAGTGTTTCTGAGTGTGTGGACGTTGCCCCCTCAGCCTGCTTTGGAGGGGAAGTGACTGGATTATGCTCTAATCCCATTATGATGCCGCTGCCATGTGAGGGCCGACTGGAAGGATTAGAAACTGAGGGCTCAACTTCGACAAACCAGCTGACTGTAATGACTGCTCATGCACACTCTTATGGTGCGTGTCAACAGCTTACACGGCACTGACCAACAAGGAAGGACCATCCCTCTCGTCTATCAGCAGTAGATCCACCTCCATGGTAACCATGGTAGGTATCATTTGCTTTTGTAATTTTCTGCCTCTGTGCATCAACAGCCTTCAGACTGGCAAGCCTGAAAACATTTGATAAATGATGATAGGCAGAAGCCGGCCAAGTCTGGTGTCAGCCTCACCCAGAAGTAATATATTACGGCAGCATCGGCGTAACTTTGTGCTGAACATTGGGGGGATCGAGATCTCTGTCTAAATAAATAAATAAATCTGGGTAAATTCCCAGATGATTAAACATGCAACTATTTTGCTGGTAATACCTGAAATGAGCAAAGAAAATCAACAGCCTATTTATGCAAGATAATTCATAATTTTATTGGGGGGGGTGTTATATTGGTTGTGTCTGATTATTGGGGGATCATAACCCCCCTGACCCCCCTGGAAATTACGCCACTGTATGGCAGGTTTGAGTGTGGATGGTGGGAGATGCCATGAAAATGTTTTCTGATTGATTAAAATTTGCATTTAAACATAAATAAAGTATAAGATGATAACGCCTGAACTTTAAAACAGAACTGCAGAATTAATTCATTTGGGAAATTTGCTGGTTTTGTGTCTGATGTTCATGCTTTACAAATTCTGTGTTATATATACACCTCCTATTTAATATAAAGGCAGCTAAAAATAAAATGACAACTTGGAGGAAGTCATTAGTTGCCTCTAAAAACATATTTATTTATTTACAAAATTACCTTTAGTTAGCAAATTGTTTTACATTAAATTTACTCTATTTATAAATCATTTTTTCTCTGTGTAAAACTTACTACTTTACATAGCATTTTTTGTAACATAGCATTTTATAATATTTTTTTATTTCAACTTGTTGAGTTCCTATATTAGATTTTTCAAATTTTTTGTATCTATTTTATCTTTATTCTTTTCTTTTGTGTACATTTGACCTTGTTGAGTTATTTCTTATATGCTATATCTTGGCTATCTTAGCTTAGTTTAGCTTAACTTAGCTTAGTTTAGCTTAGCTTAGCCTAGCTTAGCATATCCCCTAATCATAGCTATAGCTAGCTAACTAGGTATAACACATTCTTGTTGCTTTAGGCAACATATAATCATATTATATAATAAAATCACATAAATTACAACAATATTTCAAAACATTAGCACCACTAAATTCAGCTAATATCTAATATAAAATTGGGCAAAACTATTTTAAATGTAAAGAAATAAGTTGCTTTAATGAGACAAGCTGGTTGGTTGACTTTTTGGCTACCTTGCCTGAACATAAAACGCCAAAAGGTTTGTGACTGTATGCAACCAGCATTACTTCTTTGTTTATTGCTCAGTTATAACATGTTGGCATGTAACACTGGGTAGCACACTGGATATATAATCATTGATTTACCTCTTACTGGAAGTAGTTTTTTTTTCTTGATCAGGTTTTCATATTATGATTGTTTTAAGCCTCTGGACTAAATATATAAACATTAGATAATTTTGAAACTGATCATTTGTGTCTCATTTTTGTAAAAAAAATAATTTCAGTCAAAAAAAATATGAGGAAAGTCTTCATGATATTTCTAAAACATAAACAACAAGTGTTAAAAGTAGAAAGAGAACCCAACTTAGGCAAACGAAGTCGAAATTAGAATTCCTGAGAAGGACATTTGCCCTGTAGCTGTAATATAAGAGGTCAAAACATGTCTCTGCATAAAAAAACAACCCTGAGTAAATTGAGCAGATTAATATGAAACTAAAACGATTTCTGCTGGGAACCCCACACTTGCAAAATATGAAATTAAATAAAATTAATAAAAAATATGCTTTTTTTCCATCGTCCTTTTGTAACGTTTATCACCTGAGGGTGTTTTATTTCATTGCTCATTTTAATTAAAAATGCAAAGAAGTGCTCACAAGCATTTTTTTCTTGAAATTTCTGCAGAGTGAGCTGGATGTTTTTTCCAGTTCCATAAAAGGATGACTGATTTAGGCGCTTTTCTTGATGATTACACGTTTCGTTAATTTCACTTACAAAAAGCTAATGAAACTCCTGAAACTGTTTCTCTCTCACACACACAGGGGTCCACAGTACCTTTAGTTTTTGGGTCAGCCTGTTGCCGCCAACATACCAAAGGTCTGTTTTGGAGAAATGACAGATGAGAGAATGATTAAGCTGTCTGACCAACCGGGATATGTGTGTCACACAGATGTCAGTGTGTATACATGACAGTAGGTGAAGGTCTGGATGAGGGACAGAGATACGCAAACACGCGACACAGATGAGACGGTGATAGAGACACAATGTTCAGGAACACTGGCATCTCTTATCCTTCTCTGTTGTTGTTTTAAAGTGGATAGCCTGCAACAGGCAGTCCAGAGGACTGTATTTCTTCTTCTCTCATTTCTGAAAGAAGTATTTTTTTCCCCTTCTTGGCTCCCTCAGTCTAATCTAAGCAGCAGCAGAGTAAGTGGCATTTTAAAAGTACAGCAGCTGTGACTATGTCAAGGTCTGAGGAAGCAGTCAGAGTCTGATACAGCAAGAAAAAGGCAACATTTTCTCTACTGGAGAAGCAGGAGCAGGTTCAACAGAAATACCAGTGGTGAATCTAATCTGTGCAGGCTGCAGGCTCTGCTCTGTCTTCATCCTCTACCTCCTCATCCTCCGCTCCAGCTGCAACTTCACACCCTGCAGCAAAGGAAAAAATCTTCGACTAGTTCAGCGCCTGGCTGTTCTATAACCTGCAGCACTCTCAGGTAAATGCATGGAAGTGAGCTGTGTGTGTTGTCACTGTTTATTCAGGAGGAAGGATGTGTGGACTGCAAAACTGAATCAATGTAACACCTCACAAAAATTGACTTTGACAGTGAATGAAGAATTTAGCTATTATAAATGTGGCTTAGATGCCAATTAAGGATTTAAGTATCCGTTTCACATTATTTTTTACAGGACATAGTTGCCTTTGGGAAGGGCATCTGTCAAATCTCACATGTGGAGCTACCCACTGTGGTGACCCTGTCCGAATAAGGGAACAGAGCAAAGTTTGTCAATAAATTTAAAGGTTTTCAATGAATACTTGAATTTCTTTACACTTAAAGAACGCTGATTTGTTTTTTGGTGGGTTACTGTGCATTGGTTTTAGTGGTGTGAACTGTATGAACTAAAATTACTTTGATTTCTCTGGTGGGAATATTGTTCAAACAGCCAGTGTCACCTGCCACTGTGTCAGCGGTAGATTACACAGATAATACTTGAACTGAACCTTTCTAGTCATTCACGAAACACAAACTGGACCAAATAGGACAGAATAAGAAATCTGTATGTGAACATGATCCAGAATGGCCGATGATTTCTTTGAGTCAGAACTCATTTAATAAGGACAGAGGCAAACTGTAAATCTGTTCTGTGGTCTGTGGTTCTTTTTGTAAAACATGGATGCCATGTCCTCTGGACTAAACAGGAAAAATGGTACGTGCTTTACTACCTCTGGAGTTGGTAGCTTGGTTCTATGCAAAGTTCAATACATGTTGCCATTCAGATGACACCTGTATCAGTGAAGGCTTTTCATACCTCAGAGTGACAACATCCCTCTCCCGAAAGTCCAGACTTGTTAAAAGAAGACAGGGCACTGTATAGAAGTAAATGTGCCCCTGTTCCCCGTATTTTATACCCCTTAGTATCAACAGAGCAGCGCAGAAACACCACAGTTTACCTGAGTATCACTGACTGTGTCCATGCCTTCGTGACCACAGTCTACTAATGGCTGCTTCCAGCTTGATATCGCACCAGGTCACAAAGCTTGAATGATCCCAAACTGGCTCCTTGAACCTCCACAGCCATCAGATCTCAATCCACTAGAACACCTTTTGGGATATGGTGCACATCAAAGATTTGCATCATAGATGTGCGGCCAACCAATCAGCTGAAAGTAAAAAAGCACAGTTAAAATGTTAGCATGGATCAGAATCTCTAAGCACTGTTTCCAGCACCTTGAATCAAACCCAGAACTAACAAAGTGTACATAAGTGTGCATGGCCGGTGAGTGTATGAGAAATGAAATGTAATGATGTTCATCTGAATGCTGCTTAGCTTCCTCTCCTGTGAATACAAGGTTAGCATTAAACTTAAAACGTTCAAGTTACAATAAACTGTAACTGAAAATCCAAGCTACTCTGCACACAACACTTGAACTAAATGACATTAACAAAATGTGAGAAATGAAGAACTAAAAACAAAACCCTCTTTGATTTAGGCTACTTTTAATTAGCTAGTATAACTGGTTAGCTTGCTACCTGACAATGCTAAAGCTAAAACTAATTCTAAAACTAAAGAAAAAAAGCAATAAAGTTTTAAAGTATTATCTAAAATATGAATCTTACTCTGTAAAATCATCATGAATGTTATATCATCTAGTATTTTACAACTTTTCTCTATTAGCATACTTAGCAAGCTAACAAAACTAAAGCCTGTTTTTTTAATATTACAACCTGATATTTTTAGGCAATAAATCTCCATTTAAAAAAAGCACATATAACAAAAATATTTACTATATTTTGTATAGTAATGTGACCAAATTACAGCTATTGTAATTACATTTCTTTAACCAATATTTTTCAGCTAATTAATGAGAATTTTATATAATTTAGTTTAACTGGTTGCCTTGGGTTTTTTGCAGTTATGACAAAATTATTATTTAGTATTCATTTATTTATAGTATTTAATTAAATATTTCTGTGGGTTTTGCAGGAGCTCGTCTCTTCTGGTTGCTTCTGGGTGATCACAGTTACGGCTATGGCATCAGCAGCTCTGGAGCTGATGGGCTTCTTCCTGGGCTTACTGGGGATGCTGGGGACCCTGGTGGCCACAGTACTTCCATACTGGCAGATTTCTGCACACGTTGGTTCCAATATTGTCACAGCTGTGGATAACATGCGGGGCCTGTGGATGGAGTGCGTCTATCAGAGCACGGGGGCCTTCCAATGTGAGACCTACAACTCAATGCTGGCTTTGCCTTCGGACCTGCAGGCTGCTCGTGCCCTCATGGTCATCTCCATAGTGTTGTCTATCCTTGCAATTGCTATGGCAACTCTGGGAATGCAGTGCACGCTTTGCTTGGAGAGCTCTGGTGGGGTTAAGAGTCGTGTCGCCGGTGCAGGTGGGGTGTTATTTGTCTTTGCAGGCTTTCTGGCTCTCGTACCCGTGGCGTGGACCACACACGAGGTGGTTAAGACCTTCTACCTTCCAAACGTACCTCAAAGCATGAAGTATGAACTCGGAGAGTGCCTATACACTGGGCTGGCCTCTGCACTCATTTCCATGCTGGGTGGGGGGATGCTATGTGTGTCATGTTGTGAAGAGCAGGAAGGCGGCCGTGGGAGACGCCACGGAGGCGGATATCCGTACCCAGTAGGAGGCGGCATATCGAGCACAGGTGTACGAACAACCTCACAGACCTACCGCAACCCCACCCTGCAGGTGGGGGGTATCAATACCCCCAGCAGGGGGCAGACACTAATTCGTAGTGCAAGTGGCAGTTCAGAGTCGGGTACGCATGGAGCCCAACGAGCTAGGAAGCCCACTGCAGCAGGATATGACATCACAGGATATGTCTGAGGGGTCCACCTGTCCATTACACCTTTAACTGTAACTGCCTCACAGCTTAAGTTTAATAAATGTATTCTTATAGTGTATCTAAATGAATGCACATTGTCAGTGTTTGCTGGATTTTTTTGAGAAGCAATTGTGAAATTTCAACAAAATTACACAGCAGAACTATTAAAGTTGTGTTTCTGTACTTGTTTGACCTGTTCTCTATAGTTTTCACACGTTTGCATTGATAGAAAATTGTCACTTTTTATCTTTATTATCAGTCTTTTACTATCCTTGTGAAATATAAACAAAGTAGACAAAAATGTAGGAAAAATACATGAAGACATTGTCAATAAAAACAGTATATGAATGGTTTTCATTACGTGAACGTGTTCTCATTAGCTACATAGATGCCTAGCTTTTGCTGCATGTGCAAAAATCTGACTAAAAGTTTTCTACATAGCAGCCAAAATGGATGTTTCTAATCTAAATCAGAAAGAATACTTCTCACAGTACTGTATTACCTGAAACCGATGTTGGACTGTGCCTGCAAAATGTAAACTATAACTATAAATTGTATTAATTTCCATCCTATTTGAAAATTTGAATGCATTTTCAAAAAATTACAAGTGCCTTGTACATTAATATCAGTGTATCACAATGGGATTTCCAGTCATGCAAAATATAAAGAATATTTGTTAAATTTGAAAAGAGAAAATCATGATATTAATGTCTTTAATCTGAATCCTTTGTAACAACCAACAAGGGGCAAATTAAGCTTGTATAGAAGTCCCCCTATATGATTCCCTTAGCAAAGACTTTACTGATGACCTTATGAGTCTCACTGAATACAATTCAAAAGAGCAATAAATCAGTGTACGCTTCAAGTTAGGAAGTCTTCACAGCACTTTGAAATTCATCATCTCAAAGCTTTAAAAACTGGACTTTGCAAACCAATGGGTGACAGCACGATGGCTGCATCCATCCTTTATATACAGTCTATGTGTACATTGACGACGACACAATGAAGTTGGAGTTTTTCGCTGGACAAACTCTGTGATGACACCATTTTTAAATGACCACAAGCATCCTTTTCTGCATTGTACTCTTTTGTATTTGGAAATAAATGTAAACTTTTCCTACACGCCTTTTGCAGAGCTTTTCTTTCCTCCTACACTGCTTTTTCCCTCAGAATGGTTTTGCAGATACTAAAGACAGAAGCAAATGTACTGACCTAAATGAAAAGCACGGGTTAAACTAGTATACGCTGCTAAAAAAATATTAAAGGAACACGTTTTAATCCGAGTTTACCATCGAGTCTTAAACCTCTGTGATATTAATCTGGTCGTTTAAGTTGCAGACTGGGTGTTAATCAGTTTCAGCCGCTTTGGTGTTAATGAAATTAACAACAGGTGCACTAGAGGGGCAACAATGAGACAACAGGTGGAGGCCGGTGACATTTTTTCCCTTCCTCATGTTTACGGACTGCGTTTTTTCACTAGATTTGCATTTGGATAGAGTCAGTGTCACTGATGTTGCACATGCAGTCCAACTCCTCCAGGATGACACACCAATATGCTTCATTGCCAGGTTTGCTGTGTCTCCCAGTGCAGTCTCAAGAGCATGGAGGAGATTCTGGGAGACAGGTAGTTACTCTAGGAGAGCTACAAAATGACCTCTGGCAGGCCACTGGTGTGAATGTCTGACCAAACAATCAGAAACTTTGTGAGGGTGGCCTGAGGGCTCGACATCCTCTACTGGGCCCTGTGCCTGGCAATGTGGAATTGTGGCAACCTGTACTTGGGAGGACATGCGACACACGGGAAAGGGTTTGGAAAGGCTGTGGAGAACATTATGCTGCCTGTAATATAATCCAGCATGACTGGTTTGGTGGTGGGTCAGTGATGGTCTCGGGGTCACTGAGTGACCCATGTGCTCGCCTAACATAAACTCAACCACATAGCATCCATTTGTTCCAAACACACTACCCAGTCCATACCAGTAAAGATATCCAGCATGATTTTTTCCCCCATTGAGATCTGATGTGCTTTCAAAGTGGTTTTGCAGGGACTGTAGACAGAAGCAAACGTATTGACCGAAAGGAAAAGCACAGGTTAATCAATAATGGCTCTGATGCATCAGGTGTCCACAGCAGTGAGTCAGCCTGTGCCAGTGTTTGATGAATAAACAGTGTGACTTCCATGAACTGCTTTAAAGAAAGCATTTAGAGATGTAACTTTTCTTAAATAATTACTCTGAAGCTGACAAATAGGTGTGACATAACCATTAGAAATAAAGCAGACTATCTGACACTTGAATGGCCTTTTAAATTGCAGCAGTTAATATTTAAAGACTGCTTGTTGTTTGCGTTTAGGCTGCTGTTTTCCCATTTTCTGAACGGGAAAAAGATTGCAGCCCTGAACCGAGGGCAAACAGAAATCCAACACAAACAGACCTAAACAAACAAAACCCTCACTTTAGTCCGATCAATAAGCAGTTTGAGTTTGACTAATAGCTGCATTGTGAGACCGCTCACTGGGTCAGTTTGCATCCACCAAAATGCGATAAAGGCTCTGAGATCTGAGGCGTGAAAAGTTGCCTCAAACGAGTCTTTCTGCCCTTTTAGCCAAAGTCAGCTTTAATGTCAACTAGAATGAATCCAAAATATTAATTACACACAACATATATCAGCGTATTTGTAACTTCTGTTTATGCATAAAATTATTAGATGTACAAGGACTCTTAAAGCTATATACATTATTGCAAGTCTACATTACAGTGCAAGTGATACTGAACAGACATGCACACTGTGGGGGACACCAGTGAGGATTTCTGTTCATTTCAAGTTTTAACCTAAAATCCTGCACACCACAATCCCCTGACCCCAAACATATTTGAGCAAGAGAACGCCGTAGATAAGTAGACAGAGAGCACGCACACCAAGGCTGTGTGAAAGACAAACTCAAAACACACTTTGAACCCTCCTGAGCACCCCTGTGTCACAGAGGTGCACGCAGCTCTTATGGGAATGTAAACACCTTGTGAATGAGGTCTGTCTCTGTTACTGCTGTTACTCAGAGACACCTGCTGTAAATAAAGGTTGTAGACATTTCCACAGGGGAGATGATACATACACCGTTCTATCAGCATGAACCTGGACTAACGCTGGGTCTGAGAGAGCAATTAACTGCTGCGAGAGCTCATTGACTCTCACGCAGAGAACATTTTATGATCCAAGAACTAAGGAATTACTCAACAGTGCTCTACAGTAACCAAATAAATATACTGAAGATACCAGCTGACCGACCAATACAGCATGAGAAAGAACATAATCATAATGTGTCGGTTTACTAAGAGAAACAAAAAAAAGGATTGATTGGGTTCATTCAGCTTCCAAAAATGAATCTTATATTTGTAATGTGACATAAATCATCAGGTTAACTGGAGTTTAATATGAAGTACCCCTCCACATAATGTACTTTCTGTTGTTTATATTTTATTGTACTTATATGAAATTAAAATATCATTGAATTCAAACTATTAGAAAAAGTGAAATGTTTTACTCCATAGGAGTGCCTGCAAACTTACTTTTGGCTTAACAGCAAAGGAAGTGCAGCTTAGAGCTGCTGCACACTAACAAGATGAGAACAAGAACAAAAAAAAATGTTTAGTTTAAATTAGTTTCCTTTTTTATTATCTGTCAGGGGAATGCTTTTAGATGTTCAGAAGAGTGCAAAAAAGAGTCCAATATAGCACCCCAAAGTAAACATACCACATGCTGGCTGTGACAGAGAGTAAAACTATTGTTTCCTGCTTATTTCTTTTATTTTTGTTAGTTTCATAAAATAATTTCTAAAGTCTAGTTTTTACTTTTATTTAAGTTAACAAAAAATGTTTTTTTTTCAACCTTGATTTTAGTTTTTAGTCTCTCAAAAAGCTGCTACTTCATATCCAGTCAACTTCTCTTAACCTTAATGACCGAATGGCTCCATCTAGTGCCCACATATGGAATAGCAGTAAACTCACACCTAAACCACTAATGAAACCTTCACAGAAGCCCTGCGTGTTAAACTGCAGTGGAAAATAAAGCAGCTGTAAGAAAATGTATATAAGCTGAAAACTGTGGATTGTGTGCATCGACTAGGACTGCTTGCTCAGTTAGTTTCACAACAAAAAAAGACATTTAAAAAAAAATCTTGCTACAAGTCATAAAATAATTATTGCTTTAAATAATCTAGAAAGAGAACATTTGATAAACTCTAAAGTAGATACAGTAATGATGTGAAATGATGAAGGGCGTTTTTATATATGAAACAAGTTCATGTGAAGTCTCTTCGTGTGACATGAATCAGATGCTTGAGCTAACTCGAAAAACAAAAAGCTTTTCCCGAGAAACAGATTTGTGTTACTGGATGCTTTAAGATTCTGGATCATTTAAATACGTTAATTATCAAAATAAATGACACACTGCTGATAATAATAATAAGCCAACGAATCCAACTTTATATCCACAAAAAATAAGTACACTGTGACATTAGTTTCAGCCATTCACAACAGTCTAATTTACATAAAAAACATTTTTCTTCTGTTTATTTATTTCTTCTCCTCCTGCCCTTCCTTCTCCTTCTGTTTCTCCTCTTCCTGTCGTTCACGGCCAAATTCGACCACCAAAGGTTTCCCAAGCAACCGGTATCTGTGGACTAACTGCAAGGCATTCTGGGCCGTTTCAGCATCTGCCAAAGAAAAAGAAACACGCCAAGTAACACCCCAAGGAAAGAACCAAAAAACTAAATAAGGAAAATAACAACTCCCACTCTCTGGATTTCCGGTTTCATGAGGGGAGAGTCTGGAATGAAAGGACCCCCGTGGAGCTGCAGAACAAATGTAATGTATGTGTTTTGAATCTCTGTAAGGTTTTCTTGTGGACAATTTTCATCAATTTATCATGTTTTGGTTTTTTCTAGACAGAATGTGCATGGATTGATGTTGATTGTAGTAAAAGACTTTTCTGTTAAGCCTAGGCACGCCATAGCACCACGAGCTGCTTTCGTGGCTTCCGCCATTTTGATTTCAGGCATGAAGCCACCAGTAGCAGCAGAGAATTTGGAGCAGGAGCCTCCTGATACCAATCCCCTTCAACCACTACACAACCACCTGCTCTTTTACACACAGGGAGGTTTCTGTTGTGGTTTAACTACGCCTCTAACGCCTAGTTACTGTTTGTGCCAGGTGCCATCCATAGTGAGAATAAAAGAGGTTTCTTTAGTAAGCATAAGGGGAGGCCCAACAAACAATAACACGCTCTAACGCCTCACAGACAAAGCAGCCATGCCCCTAACTCTAATATCCAGGTGGACGAGTCATTAAAACCCCCATTCCCCTTCAGTGGAGTGGAGAAAGTCCACCCATAGGCTGTAAGCATACTTGTTAACATGCTATTTAACATGCCCCTCTTTCAGCCATTGAGGTGGTCCCATCAACAAATTGGATTTTTTGGTAAAAACCAGCTGGACCAATGATGCTTTAGCAGAATGTCAGCATTTTGGGCGCAGACTCATTTGCGATGCTACACTTGCAAAAACTGAAACAACATGTAGTTTTTTGTGTAGAAACTAGTGTAAAGAATTACTTTAGCAGTCCCGTTCATTGAGTGCTATCTCCTTGAACGCCCCCTGCTGCACACCTAGCTGTATTGCAGATCATTTTGCCCTCAGACCACCCGACTCTCACCCTCTTATCTTTCTCACCTGGCAGAGTGATGAAAGCCTGACCCTTCATCCTCCCAGTCAGCACCCGGTAAAGCACCGGGGGCCTGTCCGTCCTCTCAAATCTGGAGAACAGCGCCACCAGCTGGGCCACTGACGCCTGTGGGCTCAGGTTCTTCACACACAGGACCTACACAAAGAGAGAAAGCACAGTGAAGCTGGTCATGTTCTGTAGCGCCCATCTCTTGACTGTCGCACTGTGTCGTGTTGAAAGTATATCTGATGATACCAGGATGTGGCCCTCTGTTTCCAGCTGCAGCTTGGATGTGCTCGCAGGAAACTATAATTACAGTATACAACAATTATCATCAAGCTCAATTTACAAGTGAGTGCCTCTCAACCTGCACATCTTAAAGGTTGTTAATTGCTGTGAGATGATTTGTTCCATTTTAATGTGTCATTTTAGCAGCGCTACTGTGCAGCCAACATACAGCTTCACTGTGCCTTTAATGTTATCCTTATGGGGAACAGGGAATAAATACACCACACGCAGAGGTGGATGTGCACACTTTCAGATGATGTAATGCCTTTATGTTAGATAGAAACAACAATCTGGGAAGTGCTGAGAGCAGAAACTGTGGAAATAATCATTTGGTGCCACAGCTGCCCTAAAGATAAAGGAACTGATCTTTCAGGATCATCGTGAAAGTGTGAGGTTTACAAAGGTAGCTGCTGAGACCTTGGAGGGTTTCCCCGGCTGGTAGTTTCGGAACCTTGGAATGCTCCGGATCCCTTCTTCTGATTCCCGGTTCTTTAGGATTTCTTCATCTGTAATTGTCTCAATCTCCCCCGTCACAGTCAGTGGTCTGCTTGGCCCCACCTTTGCTGTTCCGCACAAGCTGCTGATTGGCTGGCTTATATTAATCTGTCTCGGAGGAGCCAGTCGCAGATGCTCTGGTTTGTTTTGAACATGCTGATTTGAGGTGTCTGAAACTGAGTCTGTCTGGACGGATGAGCGACTGTTTCCAGCCTGCAGGTCTGACGGACTGTCAGAAGTGTCTCTTGATTGATTTCTGTCTGTCTGTTGGTTTTGTGATTGGTCAGATTCAGCTGTGTGTGGCGCTCCTGTCGGTTCTCCCTCAGATTTGTGTTGTGAAGCTTGTTTCACCTCCTGCTCCCTGAGAACTTCTCTATAGATAGAGTCCAGTGGGTCAGAGGATGACGCCCCCTGTTGGTTCTCCTTCTTATCTTCATCTGTGATGGAAACAACACAGGTTACACTTTCCTGACATGACACAATTATGACAGATGACTGCAGATTTTTTCTACATTTTGAAATACCATACCGTACTACGGTAAAAACAAGTACAATTATTGTCTCATGCTGGGTCAAAGGACGGGGAAGATAAATGTGTTTCAAAATGGACAACTTAGGTAACTGTCCCCTCTGAACTCCTGCTTAGACTTCTGTATATGTAGGAGCAACGGGTCATATGACCTGAGAGCTTGGACAGGAGTGTAGAGGTAAAGCAGCTCAGAAAAGACCATTTAAGGATTTAAAGACAAATACGAGAACTCTGAAACTGACTCTAAAGAGCACAGACAACCAATGGTGTGAGGCCAGAACAGGTGCTATGTACCTTTATTTACATGTAAAGCAAAAGGCACGATGCAGCTTTTTTAACTAAGCGAAGACATAAGAGGGAAGACTGGCTTTGTCCAAAGTAATCCAGTCGAGATCTCAAATGGTTACTGTCTCCAAATGCTGCCTAGAATGTATAGGTTTTATCTTTGCCAAGCTCCTTACCTCAAAAAATCCAGACTTCATGTCATCAAGACCTACAAGATGTTTTTTAATTGAAAAGCCATCCGTCCACTTTAACAGGACATAGATCTGAGTATCATTAGCATAGCAGTGAAAATAGATCCCATGCTTTCTAAGAATGAATCCAAAAAGAAGTGCAAAAAGCAGTGGCCCTAAAATTGAGCCTTGTGGGACCCCATATGGCAGAGCAGGAATCAGAGCCAGCAAGGCTGATAATGCTCATCTATTTTTCTCTGCTAAGAGTACACAGTTGTAAGTCAGTAGCGGTTAATTTTGATGGTTACTTCAAACTTTCTTCTCCTGAATGGCTGCCCCTTGAACAGCATGTGGGCGGGGCTTGCGTGCTTCAAATGTTTAGATTGGGGATATCCGCTTTTTTTTTTTTTTTTACATGATATAGACCTAATAGTAGAAAAAACTGCCTGAAGTGACGTCTTTAGAGCCGCCTGAAGTTTCAGCTTGTACAAACAATGACCTCATTGCTGTAAAAGTATATTTATGGCTCAAAATAAGGAAGGGTTCACTTTTTAAATATAATTTAATAATTTTCAAAGTGAAAGCAGCTGTTGCCTCTCAGATGAGAGGTCAACACTGGAGCTTCCTTACTATCAGTTCCACAAAGAAACCACAACTAGTCACTTCTAAAACAGAACTGAAGCTGTGTTAAAGGTATCATGTATGGCCCATAAAGTCAAAATCATACAATCCCTATTCTGGCAACTCTTTCAAACTGCTGTAATGCTCTCGATCAAGACTCTAAAGTGTAATATTTGAGTTTTGACCTGTGACTTCTTTTTCACCAACAACGCTGTACCTCGATGATAGAGCGCTGTGAGGAAACCCAGGCGGTCATTCCCATGAAACAGGGCTTGTTCAATCTCCATCTCCCGGCGTGACAGCGGCCGGCTGGACGCAAAGCGTTGTGGGCGGGACAGAAGCTCCATCCGGGCGGCGATTTTGTCTTTAATTGCCTGCAGGCGCTCTTCCTTTGCACCTGGAGCTGCGCACACACCGTGGGACTGTGTGGGAAGAAAGGCATTCATGTAAAGGACATGTGCATTAGCCTTGCTTGAGTGTTTTTCTCTAAAAATAATCCCTCAAAACTTTTGAGAAACTCTTACATTGATGCAATAAAAAAAATTGTGCATACTCTGAGATGAAATTGGTGAAAAGATCCCCACAAATTCATAAGGAAAAACCTCAAAGTCTCTGAGATTTAAGTTACGCATTAACCAGTGAAAACTTAAATACATGATCATGTTGGAGAAACTCTACTATCTCGTTTACCCAGGTTTCCCAAAAAAAAAAGGTTTTGGACACTTTTTCCGAAAAGTCTTTGACACAGTTGTATAATGGACTCACAACATGTCTTGTGGTGTGGAAACACTCCACACCACAAGACAAACCCAGCCTCTTTTGTTTGGAGCCGCCTCTCTGTCCTCCGGGGATGTTTTACCTTCTCTGCTGTCTCTGGTGCATCTCTGCTCTGCCACAGCTGGATCTCGGTGTCATTCAGGCCCAGCTCCCGCAGGCTGGCCAGTTCCTTCTCCCCATCCTGCAGGGCTTGGAACTGGGAGAGACTCTTCACTCCCGCTGCCTGCTCCCCAAACGGCCGATAAAGCGCCGCTGGGGCGAAGCACTGCCTCTTGGCTACACATCTGTTAGACAAAAATGATTTCAGAACGAGATCAAAACTAAGCTCTGGAAAAGCAGCTGTAGCCTTATCTGAGACTCTGGTTTAAAGGTCACATGGCGGCTTCAGATGTTTTAGAAAGAGAAAAGACTGTGTGTGTTTCTGTAGCCCCGAGGGCTGTGCTGCTCTGTGGGACAGTGAGGATAACATGACACAGCATCTGACGCTTTTGTTCGAAGCACCTCACAGTAAGGAGAGTGTGGGATTTTTCTTTTATAAAGCACAGAGCGTTCAGTACAATTGAAACGGCATGGCTTTGTCCTCCCACTGAGTAACACAAAAACAGGTCTGATTCTCTCGCTTTAATTTTTATATATTATAACTGTGTGACACGAATTTTATCCAGCGAGAGGTAAACCACAAGCTCGCCAAAACTAAATATATATCAAGCAGATCTGACTTCAGTTTGACCAATAAATGATATCAGTATTAGATTTAAAACTGAGCTGAATTAAAAGACAATTTATGGATTTTATGTCAATATTGACAGGGTTCACAGGTGATCAGGGTCCTTCAGCTGTTCCACACCCTTACTTTAGAATAGAATATCTTTAATTCACTGTAACATTTAACACATACAAAGAAACTGAGTGCAATTCCAACATTGCAAAGGTTGAAAAGTGGGGTACACATATACAAAGCACTAAACTACTGCATTTAAACTTCTTGCCATTTAAATCAAGAGGTGATCAAACTTTTCAAGTTGTATCTCCTAAATTTTGAAACAGACTTCCACAGCTCATCAGGTCTACTGAATCTTTTGATCTTTGATTTTTTATGCCTAAAAACTTATTTCTGTAGGTTTGAAAGGGTGAAAGATTATTTTTGGCTCTTGTTCTTCTAACGTGTGTACGCAGGAATGAATATCTGATCATGTGTTTGAAAGTCTGAATATGTATATTTATCTTATGCATTTATTATTATTATTATTGTTATTGTTGTTGTTGTATTTATCTTTATTTTTTTAATTTTTGGAGGGTACCTTTCAGTGAGTGCATAGTGTCTGTTTTTGCAGAATATATTGCTATACAGCATTTGTGTAGATGCTAATGCACTGCAGGAGGTCACAGTGTGGTAGATGTAGATGAGGTGTCATATCTACTACTTGTCCTCAGTTCACTTAATATCTGCAGAACTGAAAGAAAATCTACATGACATTAGGGACAAACATTGAAGTTTGTGTACATGATGTGATATTTCACCATACTGGACTCTAAATTTTGCACTGTGCCTCAACGTTATGCAGACATCATGTATAATGCTTTCTCCTGTTCTGACCGTTCAATGTCGACGTCAGTGTGGAGCTGCTGCAGCAAGAGGCCATGCAGCTGCCGCTGGCCCTCGGTCTCCTGCTCTTCCAGCAGCGGGCCATCCTCACAGGGTCGCCGGGTCACTCTGACAAATTTAACACAGACACACAGCAGTTCAGAGACTCACTGGATGCTGATATAAAAGAGATATACCTTTTAAAACTGGCTAAAAAGGCCACAACTAAGTTCACAAGACTGAATCAAGTTGGAGGTGTCAACTAGTACGGCTTTCTAGAAAAAGTGCCTGAAATCACTAAACCACATCTGATGCAAACAACAGTAATAACATCTGTATTTATTTTAGCTTCCCGGAATTCTCAAAATAAAATTAACAACATTGTGAAAAATGACCTCAGATCACCTGCTTACAACTAGTGCTGGGCCATTGTTGACAGTA
>NW_005187416.1:3322254-3357600 GCF_000239375.1 Pundamilia nyererei
AAATCGACAGTGCCCCTTATAATATAATATAAATATAAATTTGTCTAGTGTCAATTATATCGTCAGTTATATCGTTATCGCAAATTTTCAAATGTATGTCGTGATAAATATTTTTGGTCATATCGCCCTGCTCTACTTACAACTGCTAAGAGATGAAAACCCCACAGTACTGAAGGAAGATACAAACACAGAGAATCAGAGAAAGTCCTCACATTAGCGATAATGGGTATTTTTGCTACAAAAATGATCTAAATGATCTAATATGAGCAATTATACCAGGCCATTGCAGATTTGTGAATTCAATAAACATGGCTGTATTATATGGACATTAGAGACTGTTGATGCTAATTTGTATTTTTTTATTAAATTGAGAATCTGGCCGACAGCAGACGCATATATGTTTTTTTGTCATTGTGTTTTTGAAAAATCCCTACCTCTATTACCAATAAATACCTGCTTTTTTCAGCAAATCATTAAACAATTTACTTGGTAAATTATTGTAAAGTAAATACTGTCTTGGAGTGCCTATCCCTACATTATAAATGCTTTTATCAAGTGCCAGAATTAGTTTGGAATTATAAATCTTCACAAAACACAGAATATTACGCAAGCTTGCAGTAGGTTTTTGCAATATGCACTGATATATGTATGTAGATGCCCTGCAGGAGGTCACACTGTCATATCTACTGCTTGTCCCAGACTCTGGGGTTGTCTGCAGCACTGAAGGACTGTGGGACTTGTTTTAAGGTTAAAGAAATAATCTTACAATTTTGAATGAAAAAGTACTGTTTTGCTTTGAGTAAAAGTGCCAGTTCAATTCTCTGGCATATCATCTTCTTGATTTTTTAGCTAGGAGACAAACATGGGCACACATATTCCTTACCATCGATGCTCATTTGAGCACTGGTGCATCATTATTAGATTTCATTCTATAAAATTTGTTTTAAAGATGTAGTACTGAATTATTGGATAACACATAAGACTCTTTTCTCAAAAAAACATCTTCAAGAAGTTTCAGGCAAAAATTATGACTTAAATATAGACTGGAGATAGCTTGCATGAGCCACATGCAATTTATGTTGCAAACATGACATCACCCATTGGTTAGTGAAGTCTCGTTCAGAAGCCTTGAGGTGCGTGTTTTTGCTGTCGACGTCTTGGTGTTTTGAGACCACGCGTGAGGATTAAGGGCGCGTTTGGAAAAACTGCATCCTCACTAAATTACGAACACATACTGGACATTCATCCTTTCTGACTCTTAGAAAGACCAAAATTCACAAAAAGATCTTATTATTCTATTAAACATTGATCAAAACTAGTGACTCAGCCAATCATCAGGTCATCAGGAAAGTGTTCACTGAGGTCAAAGAGAACGAGAGCACAAGCCAGTTTTCTCTTAACTTCTACAGGACTGGAAGTCTTTTGTTCTATTGCGCAATAAACAGAATAAAGGTTTAAGGCACGTCTGAGTTGACTTCACTGTGTCTATCATTTATAATGTCTATTTCACCCAAAACTAAGCGTCCTTAGCCAGGTAGCCTAAAACACCCACTACAGCCTACAGTTTGTCAAACAGCTCTGCCTACTTCCCACAAATGCCTTATCTCTAGATGCCAGAATCTCAACAACACCTGGGTGTATGTCTCATTCCTCTAAGTCATGGGAGTCTAAGGAGCCTGGAAAGAAAGCGACTGGACTTCTTTACGTTTTGGGAAGATGTCTACTTCAGTTCCACAACTTACAATGTAGTCTTGAGATTCCTTCCCAGGCATCTCAACCCCCACTCACATGTTGCGTCTGGTGACCTCAATAAGTGACATAATAGGGTGAGGCAAAGTTTTACAGTGGTATCACCTTGGCTCATGTGATGAGGCACACGATTAATAGTGGGTCAACAACCCTCTTGACGGACAACCCTCTCTAGGATTCATATACCTGGGACTCTCCACAGTTTGAAGAAGCCTCTTGTATTAGAGGTGAAACGTTTTCACAAAACTTAAAGAAGTCCAGCCATTCTCTTTACAACCTCCTTAGACAACAGCTGGATGTGAAGAAACATCAAAGTCTACTTGTACAGTGACCTTTTGACATCTATTAAACGTATAGACTTACATACGCGTTAGCTTGGATGTTGCACCCGGTGAACATGGATTTATACATGTTTATTTAAATGGAAACTATGGTGTTTGTGTTTTTCCACTCTCTTCTGCATCTCCTGCACACATTTAAATGATCTGATATACTGCTGCTCCTGTTACCTCTCCTTACTGTATTTTCGATCCACCATAAAGCAGATCCTGTATTAAGTACGAAAGGCCAGAAAAAATTTCAGGCTTTAGTTTTTGAGATATTCACGCTCAAATGCAAAAGTGCAAAAAGAAGTGGATGGATAGGCCTCTTTAAAAATAAATATCTATGAAGGTATTTAATACTGAAGCTAAAATTTCACAGAACTCAACATATATGTCAAATTAATTGGAGCTGGTCGAGCAGAAAATGATCTAAAAATCTGATGATTTGAGACGGAACGACCCTGATGTAACACAAATCTGCTACTTGTGAACATCTCTATGTCTATCACATTACCTGAAGAATACACGCACACACGTTCAGGGTAAGGTAATGTGAATGGGAAAAGAACCAGAAGGTAGGTTTTTGGAATATTTGAACACTTTCACCACAGCCTCTATCTCATATATTAATCCTATTCCTCCTCCGTCACGTCGGCCCTCTGCATGTCCTCCTTCACTACATCCATAAATTCTTTCTGCAGTCATCTTATTTTCCCCCTGCCAGGAAGCTCCATCTTCATCATCCTTTGTCCATTATATCCACTATCCCTCCTCTGCTCACGTCCAGACTATGCCATGTCTCCAAGCTGCTCAACCTGACCTGTCTCTGTGACACACGCATTACTAATCCTGTCCGTCCTGGTTACTCCTCATTGGGTAGCCCTCCTGACACACCCACCAAACGACAGAAAACAGACCTCGGAGCAGTTGCACACCTTTTTCCCCGCACTGTTGTACAGCGTGATTTCAGCCCCAGGTAAATTAGCCCACGTTAACTAGTAAACTATGTAGGGCATGCTTCTCCAGTGCAAAGAACTTTTATTGTGCTTATTTTTATTTAGATATTTAGCAGTTTTTGAATTTAGAAGGTACATAATCATACTTTATTTGTGCTTTTGTTCACGGTGCATTTGTATGAATACAACATGAGTGGTTGCTCTGAAAAAGCCCAATGCTATCCCACCTACAGAGGAAGCCAAAATACAACCTCACCTTGCTTTTGGTGTGCAGGAGATGACGCTAACGTATTTCTGTTATTTAAAAAAAAGATTTTTTAACATTATCCAGATCGAAGGTAACGGAAGACTCTCCCACGAGACGGGAGACGGTCCGTGCTTAACAGTAATCTACAGAAGTGCTGAATAAACATGTAAAAGTAGTTTGTAAAGCTGCTAGCCTGACAGATGAGCTAACGCTACATGAGTTTAGCTGCTATCTCCATGACAACATCCTGAGGTAGACGGAAAAGGTACGTAACGGATTTACATTGTTATTTTTTTTCCTTACAGCGTCGTTGACCGGGGTCTAAAACCCAACGTGTTTGATTCAAGTGGCACAAATGTTTGAAATGAGCAACATACAACAAGGATAACTGAAAGTTTTGTTTACCTCCTCATGTTTCCTGGCAGAATTGTCAGTTCCGGTGTGGAATCATGGGAAATGTAGTCCGACAGAAACTAAACTGTTGGCACCGTTTTCATGTTTACAGTTGTGGGAATTAATAAAGACAGCGTATCGCACCTATGTGTGATATTAACCTAACCCCAAATTGTGAGTATTTGCGGAGAACCCCCCCCCCCTCCGCAAGAACAATTTTAATGCAAAACCGGGATTACTAAAAAGCCTGAGGTTCTTAGACTGCACATTACACACTGCACATCTCCTCTGCATTATTTGGCTCCGTTTTGCGCTCAATATGCAAATCCTCATCAGTCTTGACATGCAGACTACATTTTTCCTTTGTGCAAAATCCCTATTGAAGAAAAAGAAAATAAAAAAATAATAATAACGCCCTCGCACTTGCCACACCCCTCTCTATTACCGAGGGTGTGGTTATGACTACATCTTTCACCCGAACTGGCTGTGCCTCTCCTCCTTCCATCTTGGCTGTGCACGGTGTCACATTTATCAAACCGAATGCTGCAAAGCCTCGATACATTTCCTAACGCCCCCGCCCTCCCCGCCCAGCTTAAGTGTCCTCAATTAGCTTGCTGGGTGACGTCAGTAAGGTGACATGGGTGTTTCTCTTCATCATCATCCGTGGGCAATAAGCTGCTGCAGCACAGCATTGGTGCATGGGAGAGGAGGTAATGTGGAGAGCAGTGCTGGTAGATGCAATTAAAGCCCCCCACACCTCCACGCCTCTCTCTTTGCATTTGTGCGCTGGTGCTTCTGCAGCAGCTCCTCTTGCACTGCCCGCCCGCCCGCTGCCGGTGTCGGGTAGCCGGCAGAGCGGCCCCGCTCCTCTGCAGGGCTGCAGGGCTGCGCAGCTCCTGACTGACAGAGAGATGAGGGGTGGGGACGCAGGGTGGGGTCACAAGCAGGGAGAGGCGGAGGAGGAAAAGGCAGAGAGAGAGAGCCCAGCCCTTGAATACACGGCAACAACACGCCGACAGAGAGAGAGAGGGAGAGACACAGAGAGACTGGCTGTTTTTTTTTTTGTTTTTTGGGGGGGTAAAAGCACAGGGAGCCTTCGACGCCGCGGATATGAACTGAAAAGAAACACTGGAAGAGGCAGGGATCGTGTTCCTATATCCCGAAATATTTGACTGTAAAGGTGGAAAACTAGCACCCCCCAAAAAGCCCTCCTCTCTCTCCCTGACAGTTCTGATTCAGATAGAGCTACACCCAAAGCCCCGACCGACCCCCTCCTGCTCCTGCTGCTCCACCCCTCCGCCGCTGCACCGCTCCGGCAACCGAGATGCACACGGAGACCCGTAACAAGAAAGTAAGTGCACGTTATTGGCTTTGCCCTGGTCAGTGGAGGAATTTAAAAAAAAATAAGAAGAAGAAAAAGAAGAAGAAACATCTACCTGTGTGGGTGATCTGCCTGTACACAAGCAGAGTTGACATTGTCAACCCAACATCAGCCAAAAATATGACTGTCAGTGAGCGAATATAGCCTGTGCTTCTATAACAGTCACAAGTGTGTCCTTGCAGGCAGTTTATTTTGCAAATTAGTGGAAGAGTTTTGTAACAGCGACCTCATTGCATTGCAATAACATCATTCCGAGAGTCCTCTAATTCTAATGCAGAAAAAGGAAAACAAAATCCTCCTTGTGTGTGTGTTTGTGTGTGTCCTGTGTATCTGGCTTTCCCTCTGTGCGCCAGGTTAGTTCAGGTTCAATTTTGAATGCTCTGTGATCTCTGAAAGGCAGGAAGGAAACGGAAGGCAGCAAATGCAGCTTGCAGGACACCATCTTAGCTTTTAAAGGGCCAGCAGCCTCTTTTCAAACACAACTCTGGGAAAGCAGCCAGGTGCACTGCCTCCAGCTTAACTCTGCACCGGGCTCCTGCTGCCGAGATGTTACCCTCTGCGCTTCAGCGGCGTTCGTTTTGAGTGTCAGTCAGGATGGCGGTGCTGGTCGAAACTAAATGAAACTTGGCGTGTGGAGTATATCATCACTGCAGCTTCAGATCTGTTTGTTTGTTTGTTTGATGGCCGGCTGGGTAGATAGGTGATGAAGCCCCAGCCACAGTTTGGTGCAGCACTTTCAGGTTTCCTGATAAAGCAGTGAACTTTGATCTTTGGATCTGCATGACCGACCAATGGTGACATGCAGCGTACAGTGCAGCAGATGCCAGATCACACACTGGCATCAGTTCATCAATTCAATTTCAGCTTATGTGTAGTGAAACGCCTATGACATCACATCCCGTGTTAGCGTGGAGAGGGTGGGGGGTGGCAGGTGGAGGACTGTGTGAAATACAGCTGTTGTTTTTCAGTGCTGGACGATGTTGAATTTGCAATGACGGAAACCAGAAGAAGTCATCCAGGAGATGATTGGTTCATTGATTAAATGACAGTTATTATGAAGGCTCGCAACCATCTGGAACAGATTATTTACTATGTAATAGGAAGTTGTGAAGTAGACACTTTTTAGCTTATGTGCACACACAAAGGCATGAAGCCAGTTGTGTCGCCCCCCTTTTTTTGGCTTAGGCATGCACCTAAAGTGGACTGTATTTCACTTCGTTTCATAAAACACTGCAATCTAAAAAACAAACAAAACAAAAAACTAAATCCACTTTTGGGGTGAAGTCTGCAGGGTTAATATTCAATTTCTGTGCTTAAGCTTAACTACAGGGTGAAAGCAAAAGTGAAGAGAAGGGATACATATTTTAGCCTGAAAATCCTCCTTTACTTGGAAGTATTTGGCTATTCTCCAGACGTTGCCACCCATCAGATCTGCTTTAAATTGACTGCGAGATGCTACCTTTACATTGTGGTGTTTGCACAGTTAATCCATTCACTTTGCATATTTCTGCAGTTTTTGTAATAGGAGCTGGGGCGCACTCAGTTTACAGGTCCAACACCCAGCAGTGAGTAGTGTTCTCCTTTGTGTTTAATGGTAGCTGACAAACAGCTTCTTAGTGCGTTTCCGATCATTTGTAGTAGAATGTTAGGTCAGGTTAACTGGGGATTCTTGTGATGATTGCCCATAGGTGTGAATGGTTGTCTGTCTCTATGTGTTGAACTGAATAAACAGAAGCTGGATGGAGGGAATATTTGAATATGTCAAAGTCCCCTATGGAAAATTGAAAAACAGAAGAAGTGCCAAATGGGATGTGAACCCCAGTCTTGGTGCTGATAGAACTCCATCCTCCAACCTCCTGATTCAGACTTTGATTTGTTGACAGTGGCAATATTGGCCGTCAAGAGATGTCAGTCTTAGACACCTACCGGTACAAAGTTTCCATCAAAGCACATGCAAACGTTTCGTTATGTGATGGACGAGAACGTAGTGGATTGTTTGATGTAGAATCCAATTTCTTCTGCTTATCCAAATCGAGGAGCGGTGCTGCCATGGGACTAGAGGCAGGGTAAGGGCTGGGCAGGTCACACACAGAGAGGCAGACAACCATTCACACTCCATTCATCAAACATACACTTTGATTTGGATTGTGGGAGGAAGCTGGAGTAGCCGGACAGAACCCAAACAGGCATAGAGAGAACATACGGAAGTTCTGCAGCGTAAGAGACCCTGTACACATGTATGAGTTAGTTTAAAGCTATCTTTTTTCTACAGTCCTTTAACAGCTATAGGTAATGGCCAACCTTACCTATGCACCTAGTGCTTCTCTGTGAGGCCTGCGATGCATCTAGCATTCATGATAATAGAGCACGTACTGTATGTACTATGCAAATACCCTCCCCTACACAAAAAACTCTGCATCTCTCATATGCATACAATGCATGCATTTCCTCTTATTCTTAGAATGATCAGCAGACTCTAAAAATGAGAATAACTGCTGTTTATGCCAAATGAAGGGTGAGTAAGGCAGCTAGGGGGAAGTGTAGTTATACAAACATTTCTCTGAGCGGTGGAGCTGATGTGGAAGTTGAAATGATCTCAGTGTTTCTAGCCGGTTGACTATACCCTTAAATGGGAAGGATGTTTGAGGCCTCTATCTAACTTTACAGGCTTGTTCTTGCCTGTTTTTAAAGTTCAGCATTTCTTTAGTGAACAGCAAGAACATTTGATTTTATAGCATCACCTCTTCCCGTCTTTTGCGTGATGGAGCTTCACTATAAATTCCTGCACGACCAGCTTTGTTTAAATAAAAAAACAACAAAAATTGTATGAACGGTCAAAAGTGCTTTTGTCTCCAGGGGAAACAGCTTGACTGATTTGCTTTTACCTGAAAGTGGAGACCAATAGATCTGTCTGAAGCCTTGTGACTGAAAAAGACCAGTTTTTAAAAACAAAACTCAGACTCTGTGTAATCTCTGCATTTTTAACAGTTATTAGATCCTTTCAGCCTGCAAGAAACCAAGCAAGGTGTTGTCACGGCCGCTCCCTTGCCTGATTATAATTAGCCTCGAGTGAATCCATTAAACAGAGAATGACTTTTATGACTTGTGCCACGTTTCGATGACTCTTTTAAAAGCACATGTACAACAGCTTGGCTCTCACGCACTTTTTCTGCCAAATCCAGTAAATCTGCAGGACTTTTGCAGCCAGTGTGGAACTGGAACGGCAATGCTTTTGAAGGGTTTGTACTTTAATTACCGTTTTTCATTAGCATCTACCTGTATTTACAGATGCCACATGCTACAATGTTTAAAACCAAACATCAGAGCAGTAGAAGTCTCTCTGTTAGGGTACCCCCCCTACCAAAAAAGGTATAGTTCTTCCTTTTTCTTCTTTTTTTTGTAAGTTGCAAGCAGCAGTGCAACTGGCAGGTGATCTTTTGAGGTCAAAGTCAGTTTGCTGAGAAGTTCACATACCTTCATGTACCCTGTTGCTGTGGTTTTCTCTGCACTGTACTTATGCGGTTGGAACTGTAGTGGAGAGGTCTTGTAGACCCGAGTCGATGCCTCGCCTCACCAAGCCTCGCCTTTTAGTCTCTTTGCAGTTTCAAGTTTTTCACAGTTGGTGCAAACTGTCACATTTTTTTCCTGCTTGCTCCAAACAAACCCAGAAAATAAAATTCATGCCTTCCTCTGTGGCGGTGAAATCTCAAAGATATACCTCTCTTTGGAACTGTAGCTAAAGGAGTTTAATGCAGTTGATTGTGAAATTAATCACAAAGCAGACATTTGTTTACACTGCTAAAAGTTATCATTTCAGCTTATGTGGTGCTTCATCACTGACTTGCACATTAGGAGTTAAAATGAAACTGGCTGATTATGGTGAAAGGATAAAATGTGACTCAGAAAATAAAATATGGCCTGAAGTATTGTTATTCCAGTTTGATTTCTTTGGTGCGAAGTGCCCAGTTTCGGAGATATCAGCTGTAGAGGTGATGCACAGATTCTTTCTCCAGAAGTCATGACCTGGTTATGCAAAGACATGAAAACAAATATCAGCAGACTTTATTGTGAGCGCTTTCATGTGGGAACTGTTTTATTTTCATCGAATTACCACCAGCAAGTGTGTCATCGCACAGAAAGTAGTGTGCATGTGTCCCTGATGAGGAACTTGTGCTTGTGACAGTGTGACAGGATGTAAACATTAGTGGCATCCCCCCAGCCCCATCCTGAGCTGTAAACTTACCTAGTGCTGCACTTTCTTTTGAACTTTCCCTTTTAGGAGGACTGTAATAGATGAGCATTTTGTTGTTGTTGTTGTTGTTGTTGTGTTGTGTTGTCTCATCAGTTTTCTCAAGTTCTTTCATTTTCAAAGCCCCCCTTCGCCTTGCTTTCTGTTTTTACTTTTACCTCTGACCCAGTTAGCTGTGTTTGAAGCGTGGGAGAGGAAATCAATTTCCTCCCATCATGGTTAAAGTGATAGCATTGCTCAGAGTCTTCATCAGAGGCATAGCTGGGCATGCTCAATTGTTTATAGTATGTGTGTGTGTCTGTGCGCACATATGTGTCTGTTGGATCAGCTGGACTGTATGTGAGAGCAGGTTCAGCTGTACATTCCTGGGCAGGGCATCAGCAGCAAAGGGCCCTTGAATACAAAGTCTGCCTGTGTGTGTGTGTGTGTGTGTGTGTGTGTGTGTGTGTGTGTGTGCGCAACAGAGAGCAGATGCCACACTGTAGGCAATCATTAACAATGCTGAACAAAGTTTCAGCAAACTTCTCAGAACAGGGATGTTGTGTCACCCCCTCTGTGCCTGCACACGGACGATACTGTGCAAAAAGTTTGGCCGTCGAAATGAAGTCGAATCATTTTATTTTTCCTTAACATCCATATGTAAACAGGAAATGGGGCCTTTTGGGAATCACACTGAATATTTCTAAATAATTAATGTTATTTTCAGGGAGTAAACAATTCTGATAATGATATTTTGGCTGGTATTACACGCAGTACGATAGCCACACAATGAGAAAGTAAATAATTGGGTCATTGTTTATTAACTTTCCAGCTGTGTAATTCACAAACTGGTGAGCAGCTTTAGTGTCCCTGCCAGGAAAGTCGTTAACGCCGGCAGCTTTACTGGCTCCCGAGGGCCCATGAACAGCCTAACGTTGGACTCAATTAATGTAGCAGTATGAACCCCCATATAGTGGTAATCGTGAGGCACAGACTGATATGAGATGTGATGATCTAGGCACATATCTGCATACACAGAGAGCAACGAGATCAAGAGAGACCAGTTGACGGATGCCGAACACATAATTCTTAAGAGCTTGAAAATGAAGGTAACGGGACTTTTCTAAATTGAGAGATAAAAGGTCTTCACAAACTTAAAGAAGTCCTGTCGTCTTTTTTTTATTTACAAGCTCCTACGTCTACTCTGACCTGGATGACTGAGAACCTACTGGTTTAATCTTTCTCTTTCAAACTTCTTTGCAGTTTTTCAAACTGTTAAACGGCAACAGCAGTCCATGTAGTGGTTAACACATTTCCCTCAGTTTTATTTATTAAGCGCCAAATTGCCTCAAAATGGTTTACATTGTAAAGACTATGCAAGAACAGAGAGAAAACGCCAACAATTAAACAACCCTGGACGAGCAAGGACTTGGTGACAGTGGGAAGGAAAAACTCCCTTTTAACAGGATGAACTAGTCTTAGGCAGGGGCAGCCATCTGCTGTGAGAGGTTGAGGGTGAGGTGAGGGAGACGGGACATGATAGATCTCTGGGAATGTGAAGCCATTATGCTCGCCGTTTCACCTTGGCAAATGGTACTGTATGACAATAGTGACGTTACATCAATACACACCAGTGCAGCAGGTATACTGGTGTTCTAGGGGGATCACAAGCTTGTGAACTCTTAATGTGGGTCTTAATGCCTTAATGTGGTGACCTCTTGGAATAAGGCAACCAAAGGTACCGACCGTAGGCTAATAAGACACATTAGCGAAATTTTGCAGTTGCAGCTTTATATGTTAGTAAGAAAATCAGATCTATAGGCTTAGCAGTGGGCCAGCTTAGACCAGTAATACTCTGACAGAAGCCCTGAACTTGCTGTGACATTCTTTTTTTTACTCTTTTCTATCTTTTTTCATGGTTTGATGCTACTTTGCTGCATGTGGTGTAGACAGTGCTAGGAGGACACCAAACAATGTAGGCAGAGCTTTTAAACCATCTGAAGCATCTTTTAGGTTTTTTTTTGTCACATAACGGATACACTGATACAAGTCTAGCTGTGCTAAACCAGTATTAGCTGGGTCCATAGAAAACACCTCAAACCCATCAATTTTTGGTGTGACAGGTTTTTTTTTTTTTTTTCAGAGTGTTTGTCCAGTAGGATCAAACAGTTCTGGGAACTGCCTGAGGGTAACTACCCACTGGGGTGGTCCTCTGAGAACTGCATACCTTTAAGGCCTTTTTTTGTCTGCATTGGCACAAACAGTAGGAATGCTTCCGGAGGCGAACCACAGCTCATGGTGCTGCTAATGAGAAGTCTCCAAAAGCCCGCCTAATAAATCCCTTGTTTTTGCATTACCACCATATGCCTGTAAGTACCCAAGAACGCACCCAGAAACGGCACCAAATGAGATCTGCTTTGGTTGCAGGGTGTTTTTCTTTTACTTGTCCTCTTACAGCGTCGCCCTTTTCTTTATACGGTGCTTTGCTCTGTGTGGATGCCCCGGGTAGTTGAGAGGAAATGCCAGCATTAAATTAAAGAAAAGCTTCTAATATATCAAAATTGCATTTTAAATTTGTTTCATATTTACTCAAATTAGTCTGGACTTTACTGTTCATCCATTTTTCTTTGTATTGTTTCATCTTTTTGAGCTATTTGTGGACTTGTAGAAGCTAGTCTCTCCTCTTGGCAGTCATCCCACGATGCCTCCAGTCATTTATTTGGGCAGTTATTTTGAAGTATTATGTAAACTAACTTTGATTTCGGTCGTCATTGGAAGATGAAAACTGCATATTTGGAATCACCATCAAATGTGATGCTTAAAAAAAGCACTTTGGTGTCTCTTCTCTGAAAAACTTTTCTGCTCCTGCAGAGTTGGACATCTGCATCTAGATTTAAACTCGGTGTTCATTGCATGCCAGGTCTTCTTATTATGCTGCTGACACAACAAATATCAAACCTGGATTTTTTTTCCCTTTCTAATATGGTGGTTGGCAGTGTTGCGCCAATCTAGACCAATCAGTGTCCACTTGTGCCACTCAGAGGTAGGTTCTCTCCAGCACAAGAGGATCCTTTGAGGCAAGAACTTAAAAAAGATGCCACAAATGGGGCTTTTAGGACTTTTGATGTAACCACTTTAAGCTTTGTGGACACATATAAGGGGGTACTTCCCTGGAACCAAAAGCACCTATGGATAACTTGCCTTAGTTCTTCTTTGGTTAAGGTTGTGTCTTGTTGTCTTTTGCTTCTTCATGAGATCTAGACCAACTTGTGCTGAAATCCAGCAGAATAAATTTGTACTGACAGAGCCCTGATGGTATAACCTGAAAATCTAAAGTCTTTGCCTAAAATATTTGTTGCTTAGCACTGAGTATGAGACACATTTCTACTGAGTTGTCAGGGTGACAAAGATGATTAGAGGGACCAGAATCAGCCGGTTGCTGCCAGCTTGTCACCTCACCCTTCAAATGCTCTCAAACAGCAGTTTGCCAAGATTTGTGGTCACGCTGACTTTTCAGGTTATCTGTGTTTCAGAAATGAGGATTGAAATGCTGCTGTTTTGTATCTAAATTGTGTCGATGAAAGTTGATATGTTTTTTTAGTTAGTTTGTTTTGTTTTACTTTTTTGAAATTATCAGCCGTGCTTGTGGTTTTGCAGGTTTTGGCTCATTGTGTATGTGGTAGTTTGCTCCATCAGTACGGAAAAACGAATAACCTGCGTGTAGTTTTTGCCCCTTGATTAGTGTTGTTGTTGAACAGGAATGCATTAAACACAGGCTTATTGTTTTTTGGATACTTGAGACTTCTAAACAAAAACTTTATAAATGCAAGACGTTGCATCATTCTTTGCAACACAGTCATCTTCTTTAGCAGGATTCACAAAAGTTTGCATTTGCTGTTCAACCAAATGATAAAAACCATTACGCCTCGATAAAAACACGCAAATTAAGAGTGCCAATTGCTCTGGGTGGCGATTCCCTTTAACCTCCTAAGACCCGAACTCTTCCACAGCATACATTTTTAATTTCTCTTTGATATTTGGGCATATTGGGGCCCGATGAATGTAAAAACAAAGAATTACCAGATTTTTTTTTTACCTTATTTTTGCTTTTAAGAAAAATAAGAGCCACATATGAGGATATTCGTTTAAAATTTTGATAGAACAGTAGCAGTATAATGTCCTCGTAAGTGGATATCAGGCCCATGTAGAGCAAAACTGAGTATTTTGGTCTAAATAACCCAAAATGTGATGTCCACATATGTGGACGCCAGGTCCTAGGAGGTTAAATTGGACCACATTTAAGAATATGTAGAGGAATTTCTCTAGAATAATCTTAACTTAAAGACCTCAAAATACCGCATCACCCCAATAGAGCACTTCGCTCTCACACTTCTTACTTGTGGTTCCTAGAATATTTGAAAGTAGAATGGGAGGCAGAGTCTTCAGCTTTCAGACCAGTCTTCTGTGGAACCAGTTCACAGTTTGGATTGGGGAGGCAGACATCCTGTTTTTGTCTTCTGGTTCTGCTGAATGCTTATTCCTGTTAAAAGGGAGTTTTTCCTTCCCATTGTCGCCAAGTGTTTGCTCATTGGGGTTCTCTCATTGTTGGGGTTTTTTTCTCTGTTTTTGTATGATCGTTACAATATAAAGTGCCTTGAGGTGAGTGTTATGATTTGGCGCTATAGAAATAGAATTTAATTTAATTGAGCTTTAGTCTCTGCTGAGCTTCTTCTGCACCTCTTTTCAAGCTTTTTATGTATTTTACTTTTTCTCAATGAGCCAGTTCCCTGATTGCAATGATTAGTTCTAAATGGATTGCAACTGAAGGTTTTCTTTTGATTAGCAGCAGCATGAAGTTTGACAATGTTTCACGGATTTCAAAACATCAACGTGTCTGCAAAACGGGCTTGGTTTGTTTCTTTATCAAAGAGAAAAATTGTTCGCGTTATTGTCAGTACTTTTGTTCAGTCCACCCACACATATATGTCATAATCCACCTCGCTTCACATGAATTGGCATGCCATGTCATGGAAAAGTTTTTGCAGGTTTTTTCCAAAGGTGTGTGACTTGGGTGACTTTGCAGAATTGTGGGTTAAAAACAAAATGTCAGCGGTTAGAAATACTTGAGCAGTGATGTGTACACTGCAGTGATTCAATCAGCCATTATCGGGCCATAGAGTCATTTTTGCTCCATCAAACCATCAGTTTTAATGTTTGGAGAGCTATTGGAAGAGGAGTTGTTGCTTGAGTCTCTGCCACCTGTGGTTTGCAATGAGGTGTTCATTGCACCATTGTTTCCATTAACAGAAAACGTTTTTTTGGCAGCAGTAAATGTGACCCAGGTGTACTTTTTAAGGCAGTCTTGAAAAACCCTAGCTGAAGTCGAGGTGGTTGAGATAATAGTTTAAGGCAAAGTCGGTTCACTAAAAATACACCTGACCAGAGGAACTTGGCATGCGTTGGGTGTCATAAATCAATTCTTTGTAATGATGTAGAAGTATCCAGGGGTAAATTTGAAATTTAAAGGCACCTGTGACCTGGAGATTAGGAGTCTCATGCTTCACTGGCTGAGCTAAGGGCGCTCTAATAAGCATCCTGTAAGTGTTTTCCAGGTGGCGGCTAGGTATCTGAGCTCACCGGATCACTGCGCTTTTCCATTTTCCATTTTATGCGAAGCTCTCAGAGTAATTTACAGCGTGCTGCAGTACAATAAGCTTCAGTTCCTCAATCTCCTACACTGAAAGCAACCGACAGAGACAAGCATAAAGGATGGGTGACACTCTGCTGGCAGGAAGTTTCTTCTCTTCACCTTTGTGAACCGATGTCAACGTTTCCTTTTCTTTTCTTTTTTCAGAAATCTGTCTAAACTGCTGTCATGTAAGATTTTACAATAAATAAAGAACAGAATACATTTATTTGGAAGTCATTTAAAATTTAGAAGTTTTTTCAAACTTTTTGGCTTTTAGCATCTGCTGATGCAAAGTACTGATATTTTATCAGCGTTACATTATGACAGCGGTCCCCAGCCCCCGGGCCACGGACTGGTACCAGCCCGTGTGTCGTTTGGTACCAGGCCGCGAGAGTTGAGGCTCGGGTGTGAAATGTATGGTTTTCATTGTTTTTATCATTAACTTCCCAGGGTCTTTTCCCGTGTTGTAGTTGTGTATCTTATTTTGAAAGAAATATTTACACGTTACAATAGCGACCAGAGAGCATTAAGGGGCAGAGAGGAGGATGTTACTCTTAGTGTTGTTGGCGCATTTCAGGAGGACGCTGCTGATTAAGTTACACAATTACACAGTGAATCCGCGTTTATTATTATATTTTCAAAATATCACAGTTTTTGTCTTGGTCGTATCATTTTATTTTGTTGTATTTATCCGTGACACCTTAAAGGCCGGTCCGTGAAAATATTGTCTGACATTAAACTGGTCCATGGGGCAAAAAAGGTTGGGGACCGCTGCATTAGGATATGCAGCATTCCTCACTCTGAGGAAAAGACTGGCAGTCCTTCTTTTAAACATTGTCTTAAGCTTGTGACATATAAATACCTCCAAAAATGTAACTATGCTTAAGTGGTAATAATTAGTAAAATAATAAATGACTGTGGGACCATGATTAATAACATTTTAAACATGTACTTGGGCTGCACAGTGGATTCAAATCAACCAGCTCTCCAGTGACCATTCTGGGCACTTCTTCTCACGATCCAAGGACATGATTGTTAGGTTAACTGGGAATTCTACATTGGTCATAGGTACAAATGGTTGTGATGACAACCATTTCGTGGGCCAATAATAATCAGAATGAACAAAAAAGTACAAGTGTTAAACTCATCTTAGGTGCAATTCAGCCTTGCCATCGACTGAAAACCTTTGCTCCATAATGAAATGAAAAATAGAACAAAGGAGCCCTTGACTTGTTTAGAAGCAGAAAGAAGGGGAAAGATTTTGTGTTCAGACCTACAGCAATTCCACAAACCCTTACAAAGTGCTCTTAAAAGAGGTGATGCAACACAGTGGTCAACATACCCGCGTCCTTACAGTAAAATGTCATATTGTCAACCTTTGATATGTTGTTTTAGTGCTGTTTTCAATTAAATATAGAGTTTAAATCATTTATTGACACAGTATCCCAACTTGTTCTGAAATAAAGGTTCGTATGTGTGCTTACGAGTGACACAATTAACCAACTCTAACTCTCTAAGCTAAGTTAAAGCTGGTTAGCTGCCTAGCTGGCTGTTCATGTGAGAGAGAAAGGAGAGATAAATGAGAATGAGGTATGAAGACATGATGTGAGGAATGGAGTGGGTGCATTAGAGCCATCAAAAGGGTCACTGCTGGCAGGTGGTAGTGTGGTCCGGTCATTCAGCCACTGAATCATTGAGAATTAATAGGAAGCCGGTAGTCAAGAGAGCAGAAGTGAGGCAAATGTCAGACCTGTGCTTCTCTTCGGTGTGAGGTAAGAAGATGTATATTTTCCACATTTTTTCAGCCATTTATTACACTCAGTGAAATAAAAATCTAAAAGAATATATAAATACCAGCCATAAATGTCTGAACAGAACACATTTCGGCTAAATACTGTACCCTTATGGTAGTATGTGCTCAGATAGATGGAGAATTGGAGGAAAAGAGTAGAGGTTGGGACACAGTTTCTGAGAAAAGAAGACAAGATGTTGTGTGGCAGAACATGAAACAATGAATAGACTCCCACGTATGATCAGTTAGGCTAGGGACAGGTATGTAATGTAATTATTTAATTAGGCTGGTTTTATTCCCACGTTTACATATGTTGCAACCTTCAATTTGAGCTTTCTGTTGGAGCAGACTGGGTCCACAGTTTTATGCTCAGACCCTTCACTCTACTGAAAGAAAAACCTTTCAGTAAAAACCATTTTTTACCCTTTTATTCTATGACTCTGTTAGCGTAGCGTTGCATGAGTTACAGTTCAAAATCATCCTGACCTTTCGTGCATATGCTGTTTTAGAATTCCAGCTTTCTTCTGATTGGTTGCCTGTCATAAACAGAAGGTTTTGAACATGAGGTGGGTGGAGCTTCTGAGCATGAGATGACCATATTGTGAATAGCTGCTGGCTTTTTACAGATCCAGAAGTAGCCTTTGGTTCATGGGAATTACTTGAGCAATGACCTCATCATATGAAATTTTGGTCATGTTTGATACGAGTATCCTCTGTGGCACTATATAATAGGAAAGAAAGCTTAGGGTCCCTTCAGTGTTACATCAAAAATGGTGTTTTACAGATAATTTATGTGAATACTTTGAGGAAGACCCTTTTCTTTTTCGGGACAACCTTCCCTTCTGCATGTTCTTGTGGTTGAGTGGGAGGAAGTCCCACTTCCCAAGGTTTGGGAAAACCCTTCCCAGAAGAGTGGATGGTGTTTTTGGCGCATATGCGTGCCCATGGCTGCATTTGTTCCTGTGGTCCTGACACTCATTCGTCCACACTGGGTTTTCATTCATTATTGACATGCATTCCAGCAGCATCTAGAGGTGGATTTTCCTGCCCTGGATTCAGCTGAGTGGTGCAGTGGGAAGTCAAGTTGTTAGTGGTGTCATGGTCTCTCTTTTTTTTTCTCTCTCTCTCTGTTTGCTGGGCGGCCTTGTTCAGGCTGCCCTGCTCCAGGGCTTTAGGGCTATTTTTAGAGACACAGTGCTGTTTGTATGGCGAAGGCAGTGAAGAGCAGAGAAAGCTGATTCTCCTGTCATGTTACCAAAATTCAAGCCTGATATGAAGCAGCGTTCATACTGGGTAGAGCCATCCTACTTACTTTATGACCTTGAAATGATTCAACCCTGCGCTAAATGCTTCGCTATCACACGTAGCTCATCGTATGATTACATTCTCAGATGTAGGCTGGAATCCGTCAGCAGAGTCGGGTATATGAATGGAAGCCTCCAGCGGACGTGCGTGCCTCTTCTTAAAGTCGAGATGAGTACTCAAATCTGGAGTGTTACTCTGGTTCATTGTTTGTCAGATCTGTAACAATCGGCTATGACTAAACTGGGATCCAGTTCAAGTCGTGATGGACTATTTGAGCTTGTTACAAGATGCACAGACTGCTGCAGTACATGAATAAGAGGCAGACTGTGGCTCTGTCTATTACAGGCCTCCTCCTCCTCCATATTTTCACTACTACAGTCTACACATTTACACCATCTGGAGGTGACACTGAAATGAATAGAATTTCTGGCAGCTCTCTTGCTCTCACTCACTAACTAACAAGTGTAATGGATGAGAATGAAATTCAGTGTTTTAGCCATTAGGGTCTCAATTGCATTTCGCTCTGGATTTGAACAATGGCAGCCTATTTCTTAATCTCACTGTAGTCATCAGGATTATCCATATCAATTTTAATCATTAGTCATTTCTTCCATTCAATATTCGTGGATTAAATTATTAGATAAATGCCAGAAATGCTTCTGAAAAAAAATATCACTATTTAATTTCTTGGGATTCAAAATGAAGTCTTGAAATGTGAATTCTGCCAGACTGATGGTGCAAATTAAGAAAACAAAAAAGCGCAAAGGAGAGGCCGAGAAGAACTCGTGTTTTTTCCTCTAATAAACTAATTAAGTGATAATTTCAGACACCAGATTTATTCTAAGACTTGGAAAAACACATACCCCCTTTTCCCACCAGTGTTTGGGAAAAAATAATGTCAGTGGATATTTGAGGGGATTCTGTCAGAAATTTACCAATGATGGGAGGATACAGCCTACTGATTCTGTTCACCATGATGCTCTTTAGTCTTCTGCTGGTAGCGCTACATAATAATTAGACCTCATAAGCAGGAACTAGTGTCGATGATGTTGGGTGACATTACTCTGTCACCTAAACTTATAGAAAAATGTCAAATAATTAATGATGAACGATTTTGTTATTGTTTGTGTTCATGGAAATCTATTGTGTCTCTAACATATATGCTTCAGTCTCAGCTGACTGCAGGTTTCCCCAGCCTTATAAATAGTACATTGCACAATGACTAAACTAGCACCACTGAATGAACAATGGGCTGGGAGGTCAGTTCCTTGATCATTAATATGCAAATTCTCACGTTTCTCCCACTGAAAATGGGAATCAACCTTTTGGGATTTACTTACCTGGATGAGTGAGCATGCATCGAGACACCCCAAAATGTGTCACTTTTTCCAACTTTCAGAAGCGGAAAATACAAATTTTGAATTCATGGCCACAAATCACTACGTATGAGATGGGAGAGATGAACAGTTGTGTTCAGGGACGTGAAACGAATGTTGGAAAAGAAATGTTTAGAAGCATGTAAAAAAACAAAACAAAAAAAAACAAGAAACCCCTGTAAATTTTGTTTTCCATGAAAGATAAAACCTCCCCCCAAAAAAACCAACTTCCTGTGGAGTTTATCACCAAATTAATCAAAATAAATGGCCGGCCAGGCTGGGCAAAAATATTATTACAAACATAATTGGCAGCTGTTTGTGGATAACGCACACCTGGTCTTCTGTTTGGTTTCATCTTTACCTGGAGTGTCTGTCGCAAACATCGGAGTAAAAGTGGGCAGTAGATGGAAATATTGTAAAGTGTCTGTAAATAAGCTGTGGGTACCGTTAGTGGTAAAAAAAAGTACTTGCAAGCTTATTTACACACACACAGACACAGACGCACTCGAACGAGCTGGGTTCCTTGGAACAGCTTGGCCGGCCCAGTAGCCATCTGTGTTGACTATACATTGAAATGACAGTTTAACTCAGTCTGCCTAAATGTGCTAATCTGTCATGCTTGTACATCTTATGATTCTGGCAACGTCTTAGCTTTCCGCTTACCCTTCTGTTCACTCTAAACAAACTGCTAACCTGGGACACAGCATTTCCTGGAGTAGTCACTGGACATAGCGAACAAAAGCAACTGTTTTTCAATTTTTGTGTTTTTAATGCAGAATTGAAGGTTTGACTGCATGCAACAAAGAAAATAAAAACAATTGTAAAACACTTAAACAATTAATTTTCTTAAAGCTGCCAAACATGTGTGTAGATATACAAATGTATGTAAACTGTGAAAGGTAAAAGTAAAGTTTATACATGAGTGTTAGGATGTTTGAATTAAAAAAACAAAAAAACTGAAACTTAAACAGCTTCGTGGTAAGTATGTCTGTTTGATTAGAAGCTTTTATTTTGAAAAAAGCCACTAAAAACGGCATTTTCAAACTTTTATATAAAATATTTTTGGGGCCTATAAAGTGTAAGGGTTATCAAACAAGTGTGTGTGTGTGTGTGTGTGTGTGTGTTGGTGGCAAAAATATGCAGTTTTACATGTATTATGATACTGTGAACAATTCCCACACTGGTAATTTCTGTTTGCAAGAAATTCAATTCAATAAAACTTTATTGATCCCAAAGGTTGACCCCAAAGGAAATTGGGTTAAGGCTGCTGACCTTTTGCCAGCGCTGCCTTACCCTTCCGACCATACATACATTACACAACATCACATGGGGAAGACAGGTCAGAGAGGTATAGAGACCTATATTAATAACCCTGTGAGGAATATTAATATTGATATATCCTATAGGCCTATATTCTATAGGGTATTGCCCACAGGAATGCCCTGTAGAATGGGTGGGCGTTGCATATCATTCAGCTTAAAATAGGTACATTTCTGATTTATTAACCAGTAGTCAGAAATAGGAGAAAAGATTCTCATTTTCAAGATCTACGTATTCTCCTTAGAGTCATGTTGTGAGAGAATATTTTTAAAAAAGTGCTAACATATATTGAAATCAGATCCTGCCTCATGTTTCCAAAGATTGACCTTTTAAGTGTAAATAAAGCTCAAACAGACGTCAGATGGTTGCAGATCGCTTGCATCAAACTCTCTGAAGTCCTCTTGCAAATGGAAATTTCCAATGTGGGAATTGTGCTCAGTGTCTTAATCTACATGTTTTTGACACCCACACAGGAAAAAAAGTGTCATCTAACTGTCTGTCCATTGACCCATCTGTATATCTTTTATCTATATGTGTGTATGTAATTTGCTGTGGACACTTAGTGGAGGTTCATCATTCAGATGAACCTCCACTAAGTGTATCTTTATTTTTCAGTTGTTTTAATGATGCTTCTTGGAAAGTGCGATTTGTGTCCGTCGTGATATTTTATATCTATTATTGAGCAGTTTATATATTTAAGTCAATGGGAAAACGTGTAAATTTGTTCACGGCATTGCCATGCGCACACGCATGCACGGATCTGAAGGGATGGGCTGGACTGTTGGCTCATACAGTATGTGTGATTCAGTTAGCTGTACGTCTAATAAAACTTAAAAGGCTTCACTTGGGATTTGGAAAGTCTTGTTGGTTTCTTTACTCGTGTTTTATGTTTTCCCTCCTCCTCCTCCTCTGTTGGTCGGGATTTCTCAGACTTGGGTCGTTGTTGCTTCATCCCAACATCAACACTTGAGTTAGAGATGAGATTAAGCTGGTTGGGAGACCTGCTGTTTTATTGATTGACTACATTTCTGTCTGTTACTCGCTCGCTTGTTCGGCTCGCTCAGACTACAGTGGAAGGTGAAGTTTGTGGTGTTGAAAATACTGATGAAATGAGACAAAACGTTGTTGTCATTAGTACTGATTTAAATATGTATTAGGACAAAGTTCTCCCTGGGAAAAAATTCTTCAGTGTAAAGAAATTCCAGTGATCATCATGCAGATAATTCAGCCACGTTAAGAGTAGATGTAGTAATGTCTGAAATTTCAGAAGTACTGAGGGGATTTCTGATTTTATAACATCAATGGATCCCTTTGGATTTTAGGGGTTTTTTTTATGTCACAAGGTCAGTTACGCCATTCATTTCATTGTCACCTACAACTCTGTTTCCTTCTATCCCATTTTTGGGTAGAACAACAAATTGATAAGGTGAGATAAGGTCTCATAGATTTTAGCAAGTTCCTGCAAGGAGATATGCTGACATCAATCAGAATGGGAGTGAAGCAATGTACAAAACAGACACACATGTTTGGCTCTAAAAACAGCTGACTGCAACAATAAATAGCGGGGATGGAGAAGGGAAAAAGTCCCTGAATTTTATTAGTTTCTGCCATGGCTGGTGATGCTTGTAAAACACTGGAACATGAAAGACTGTTGTGGGAATTAACACATTATGCACATGATGCATGTTGCATAGGTTGTTGTAGGCCAGGGGTGGGAAACTCCAGGCCTCAAGGGCTTGTGTCTGCAGGTTTTAGATTTGACCTTGATCCAATCACAGCTGATTTAAATGGCTAAATTACCTCCTCGACATGTCTTAAAGTTCTCCAGAGGCCTGGTAATGAACTAATCATTTGGTTCAAGTGTGCTGACCCAGGGTGATATCTAGAACCTGCAGGACACCGGCCCTCGAGGCCTGCAGTTCCCCACACCTGCTGTAGGCTCCACAAAGATTCACAGCAGAAGTCTAAATCAGCCATAAAACCTCAATCACACTGAACACAACAGACCAGTTAGGTAACCCAGCAAGCTCCAGCCACCCGACCAATTGGCAAGTGGCTGCTGGGGGTTTCTGGCTGACATTAGGTAAAATTGGTCGTAAAGGGGGTGGTGTAGCAGAAACATCCTTGGTATTGTTATGGTCAATAGCGAATTGCTGTGAAATGTTCTGCGAAGACTCATCAGCTGACCACCGAGCAGTAATAAAACCACAAACTAGAAATTGAGACAGGCTGTTGCCTTCAAAGTAAAAGCTGGACTTTTTAAAGCATTATGTGCATGAGTAAGGTACAGCTTTTATTTTGAAGGCAGGTCTCAATTTCCAATTTGTGGTGGACTCACCACAGTTTCAATACTGCTTTCTGTGTTGTAAATGTTTTTACACAAGTTGAGATCTTCCATGCAAACTAGTGACCAAAGGAGTCATTGGTTGCTAGCCAGCAACCGCCAGCAACCTCCAGTAACACACCAAGTGGTTGGGGAATAATTATTTTCCTCAGTAACCTGCGGTTGTGAGGGGCTCGCTGACCAGTCTCTAGGCCACTGTGAGTGGGACTTAATGTAACTGTATTATGTGGTTTAATATCTGCCAGACTTCCATAGAATAACTGTATTTGTGTATAAAAGTGTTGGTAGCTGGCTCTTGAGGGTGTCCGGTAACTTAATGCCACTGCAGTCTGACAGGCCTGAGGAGTTCACCATTTGTTCGCCAGCAGGTTTTGTAGGCTGGTGGCTTGTGTCAATGTCTGGCTGCTTTGTGTAGAGCTGACGCCCAGAGTCCTGTGGAGTAAACAATAAAAGGCTCTAATAGTAGGGAAAGACTTTAGGTTTAACTGAAGGTCATAAAGCTTCTGGGAGTTTGTCATGTGAACTGCTGCATCAGAAAGCTTGGCTTTGTTAGCAGTCTCGTGTCTCTTCTCTTTCTGTGATCTGTTTTTTCTGGAATTTCTCTTTCTGGTTTTGTCCTTTTCTTTTATTCTTTTTATTCGTTTTTCCACTTGTCCTTCGTTTTTTTGTCTTTCATTCACAGTCTGCATGAGATAAATATAGATTTCAGTCATTTAATTATTTCGAGTTCCTCTGCTATTCTAATGCCATATATGTGAGCTGTCAAGGTCTGTTTAAGCTATGAGACAAGAATTGTGTTTCTAGTGTAGTAATATCCATTTAAAGATGTTTCATGTGGACTACATTTGCAACATAACGGCAGCTTGAGACATTTTATTTCCACCATTTTTACATGTTTATTGAGGGCTTCTTTTTTCCAGAGTTATTGTCAGCCTTTGTTGGAAACACTAAGCGTGCCTATTGAAGTACAACAAAAAACTGGTGGACATGCTTATCGGCTTTAAAAATCATTCAGAGAATAACTGTGTTTTTTAGTGTGAATTCAGTTTTGTAGATTGAAAGCTGTGTAATGCAAAAAAGGCTGTGCCGAGTTCGCTATCAGCGTTTGCTAATTCCACAGAACTCTGACAGGTAATTGTGTGTATAAACACACACATCATGAGCCTGAAGATCATATCTGTTCATTCTCTGCAACTGGGATTGTGTATGGGCATGAATGTGTGCATGACTTTTAAAATGGAACTCATGGATAAGCATTGAATTTTGCATGGATTTTAACTAAACGTACAACCAGAAATGAACAGATTATAGAATATATCACAAATAATGATCCATAAGTAAATTAATCTGCTTTGTTTTTCTTATATTTTAAATACTTGTAGCCTCAACACTCAAGATGAAGCACAAATTGAACAGTTTACCTGATGTCCCTGTACATGACAAATAAATTGCCTGAAATTGCCTGGATTTTATGATGTAATGAAACTATAGTTTCAACCCGTTGTCACTACTGAGTCATAATTGACTCATCTTTGGTTTTGACTTGCAGGCGGCACAACACGCTGGGTATGCTGTCAAATTCAGTTTTAAATGTGCAGGGCGGCCAGATAGAGTTCCACTGAACTTCTTCAGTGTTTGGTCTAGGCGCCACGAGACTGCGGCAAAAATGCCATGCCGGTGTTGTCACTGCTACGGGGCACGCAATGTTTGCAACGAAAGAAATGGAGGAGCCATGACGATATCGTGGAATGAGATGAGTAAAGTTTGACTTATCTGTTTTGTTTCGCTTAATGCGCCTTAGAACAGACCCGTTCATCGACAGTGCGCCTTATGGTCAGAAAAATACGGTAATTTCTTTAGTTGCTTCATTTCTTTTTTCCAATGAATGCTCCAAGCATCAATGTTCAAGCACATGCAAACATACTCTGGGCTTAGAAATGCCGAATTTTTGAACTACGCCCTTGAAACGTCTGAAATTAGAACGGATTACGTTAAAAATTGTAAGTCTTGAATTTAGAAAAGGGGGCTTAATGTTTACGTAAGAAGTCATAAGTCCATAGCCTCGAGTCTTTTTCTGGTTATTAAATACAAAACTCAGGCGAGAAGCTTTGGTACTGAATGTTCAAGGGAGAGGAAGTGTGTGTGCGCGAGCGTTCATTAGTGGAGCGTGGAGTATAGCCGAATACGTGCCTCTCGTGGGAACGTGTGACTGAATTATGTGAATGAGCGTGTGTGCTGTGGTGGGTGGGTGCTGAGGGGTGGGGCCTGAGGGCTCTGTGTGTGTGGGTTTTTGTGTGTGTTTGTGTGCAAGCACTTATGTGTGCACATTTTTCTCAGTAGCCTCTTGTGAGTTTTTGCCAACGTGCATGCCTGTGCTGACACACTGTGTGTGTGTGTGTGTGTGTGTGTGTGTGATATTGGCTGTGTCACCTCAGATTAGGCCCTGATGCAGCGGCGGCGGTGGTGGTGGTGGAGAGTGACCCCCTACCAACCGTGGCACAGTCATTAACGTGGGGAAAGAATCCCGTCTCCATGGCAACCTCGGCCGCACTGCCAAGGAGGCCACAATGAAAAGAAAAGGGGGACATGGGGAGGGAAAAGCAGGGCCGAGGGGAAGGAGTGAAGGAGGAGAGAGAGAGAGAGGAGAGGCTGGTGGTTGAGGTGGGGAGGGTGTGTCTGAAATTATGTGTGGTTGGGGATAAAGGTTGTGGGAATGACAGAGAGACATAAAGACTAGTGATGTTGATGGAGAGAAAGTGAGATGATCAGATAATCATAGCAGTGCAGCTTCAACACACACACCTGACTCGGGAAAGAGATATTGATCTTTTATCTCGATGTGTTGGAAGCATTCGTGTTCACTTTAATACATAAGATTAAGCTGAAAGTGTTAATGGGGTTGAAGGGCATCTGATCATCATCACATTACCTGACCAAGAATATGTCCACATTTACACAGAAAAAACCCCTCGCTCGCTGATAGTGAATGTAAGGTCAGTGGGCAGCTTTTAAAGTGATTTTATGTATTGTGTTTCAAACTGGAGTCGTAGTTGGAGCACCAGCAGCTGGCTCTGCAAGACGATATGAAAATCCTGGATATTGTCTTCTGTAGTGTTACTGTAAACAAGATTCATGGGACAGATATGTTCGGGAGAAAATGCAGGTGGCATGTTTTTTTCTGTCACTCACTCACGGCAGAGTGCTTTTGGACTGAGAAAAGTAAATGCTGTATAAACCATTACTTGAAATAGCATTTCACACCCTCTTCTAGTGTGATATAAGGGAGATCCTTAAAAACAAATATATATATATATATATATATATATAAGTAACTATTTCTTCTGTTTTAGCATGTAATCTGTGAAACTGACCTCTTAAGCAGCGTGAGACTTACTGTTAATGACATTCAAGTGCTGCACTGTTGATTTTAATCAGTCAGTCAACTCTGAAAGCTTTGATGTGATGGTGTGAGTCCAATGATGGTCTTCACTTTGGTAAAATGAAGGTTCAGTCAGATGATTGGATTGATTGGCATTAAGAAGAAGCAGGTACTGTGCTGCTGGGGTACTCGCTTCATGTAGTGGTGTTTTCCTTTGTCTTCATTGCACCTTTTCTCTTGTGGTGTGACTAGAAGTTACAGAATAACAAAGTTGTTTAAATTCTTACACGTGATTACGTGTGCCCACATAGATGGCTAAGTTTGTACTGGTTTAAAATGGATCTTTGTGAGGTTACTCCTTTCACAAACTGGAGTGAGGACAATGAGTTACTGATACCTTATTTGATACAGATTTATGTTCTTGTTATCTAAATTGATTGTTTTGATTGACAATTGATTGGTTGTGTTAGACGTGTAAATATAAAATGAACCCACACTGGTTTAAGAAGCTGTATATGTTCTACATTGCTTGTGATTTTTAGAACAAATTTCTGTGCAGGAAGATGGTAGAATTTTATGAAGCATTGCATATTTTCCCCAAATCTGTTAGCACAGAATTTGGATCCATTCTTAGTTTGAATCCATGGTTGGTTGTTGGTGGCTTGGAGCCAAGTAGACCTATGAAGACCGTATCCTGCGGTGCCCTGGTGTGAACCTTTCTAGGCTCTGGCTCAATCTGGACCAGGAATGCTCATCAAATGTTGCGGAAATGGAACGACTTTCAGTTTGCTACCATCTGTTTGGACTGCTTGACAGACGGGGAGATGTGCGTTCTGGTTGTTTTAACTAACTAAATCCTGCAAATGTGTTTGTGTGTGCGCCTGCACACAGTCGCTTGTGTTTGAGGTTTGTTCTGGCCTGTAAGCGCTTTGAATTCAGCATAAGCTTTAGAGAAGTGCTCAGACCACAGCTCTGAGGTTTGTGCATCTGTGTGTGTTTAACTGTGCAGAGTACACTAACTTTGTGTAGCGTGTGCATGTGTGTGGAGAAGAGGGCGTGTAGAGAAGTGGTGGCCGGCTTTGCGTCATTAGGGTGTGGTGTGATAACAGCTAGACAGCCTTCTCTTTCCCTCTGTCTTTCTTTCTACCAGCCAGATGGAGACACACCCAGTTCTTGTCTGTGCTATTCACAGACACACTGTGTGTTTTAGTGTTGACTGACCGATATCTCAGAAAGAGATGGACAATAATTTGCCACTGCTTGGTCTACGTTAAGCGAGACCGATATCTTAACGCAAATTTTAGGCTTTAAGGTCTCAAATAACTAACGTGCAGTTGCAGACATTTGGCGGGATGCCAGGCAGCAGCATCTGTTGGTCGTAAAAGAGCCAATCAGTGGCAACATGAGTCAACTAACAGAGCTCCTAAAGAGGCCAAATAACGTGTGTCTAAATGGCAAAAACTAAAGCGTGTCAACATGAGAGCGCAAATTAAACGCATCAATAAACAGAAGCGGCGGTCACAAGCTGAGACAGAAACACAGTAATAAACATGCTGGAAGATTTAACAAGCTATTCTTTTGTATTAACAAAAGCTCAAGTGACATTGCGTGTCATAAAAGGTGCAACTTAGAGTAAGCAGTGCACAAAGCTCTGAGTTTCTTAATGATGAACACAGGAATGTGCTAAAAGGCTGTGTTTTTCTTTTTTTAAGGGAGCCATACAGAAATGATGACAGAGAAAAGCGAAAATTAAGAAAAATTGTTGTGTTCAATGAGAGTGAATCATCAAAATGTTCTTTGGTCTGCTTTTATTTTTGGCACTGGGGATGAAGGAAATGAAGTTATTATCTGCAACGCTTTTCACCTTAAAGAAAATAAATGTTCCCAACTGGAGTCACGACGGCTCACCACTCCCTGACGCTTCCGGAGTTTATGATTTATTGCTTCATTTCTTTTTCCTCTACAGCCTGCTATTTTAATTTTGAACTTTTCAGTTATTCGACAGCTGTCTGCTTTTCCTTTTTTGACTTTTTTGCACTTCGATCCGAGCTCCGTGGTTAGATAAGACATTGTCTAAGGCCACGTTCGTTCATGGCATTAGCATTTGTCTCGGGTGATCCGTTCACAACTTTGCAAAGACATTTTTTTAATACAATGACAGGCAGACAAACCTGATTTATATTGCAACCAAGGTGTGATTTTTAAAAACACGGCATCAAAATTATTTACAAATAAGATGGTAAATGTGAGATTTTTAAAAAATGATAAACAAATAAAAAAACCAACTAAAATCCACAGAATTCACATGTTTATGTAACACAAATGCAGGCTGACGTATGCGATCCAGTCGTGTAGCTGTATTTGCATACAGTGTACAGTTACAGTAACGCCTCTTCTTGGGAAGTGCGTCTTGTGAACCAGCGGCGCGGGATTCCTCAGATCTCTCAGAGCCAAGTACAAACTGCCTGCAGCACTTTCTTTTTAAGACATCAAAGAAATGACATGACAGTTTTAGCCGAGAAACTTCAAACACAAAGAGTGGCTGAGGTGGTTACAGTAAACATTTATTTATTGATATAATGTCACAATGCAATATAATATTGATTAACTGAGTAGTTTTTCTTACCGTAACCTCCTAGGACCTGCCGTCCACATATGTGGACGTCACATTTTGGGTTATTTAGACCAAAATACTCAATTTTGCTCTACAAGGGCCTGATATCCACTTACGAGGACATTATACTGCTACTGTTCTATCAGAATTTTAAACAAATATCCTCATATGTGGCTCTTATTTTTCATAAAAACAAAAATAAGGTAAAAAAAAATAAATCTGGTAATTCTTTGTTTTTATATTCATCGGGCCCCAATCAGCCCAAATATCAAAGAGAAATGAAAAATGCATGCCGTGGAAGAGTTCGGGTCTTAGGAGGTTAAAAGTGCACGAATGTTAAAAATCTTTTATTAAATCCAATATAGTTTGTTTGCTATTCAAACTTTTTCATTTTGCTGAAGCAAAAGTTTTGACTTGTTTTGTACTGGTGCCAAGGCCAGTGTGCTGATGCATCTTTATGTGTTTATGTTTGTTTGTTTGCATATTTCATTGATGCAAAAAACCACAATTAGATAGAATGACATAAAAACAGCTACGAAAAATATTACATTTCCTGTTTTTGAACAAAAACGGGAAGATGTTTAAAGCTTTTATTTTGAAGGAGCCAATCAAAACTGATAATAGAGAAAAAGAAAAGTTTAACAAAGCAAAGTGAGTCCTCTGCTTTTATGAGTTGAGTTATTGGCTGTGAAGCTCTTCACCTGATGGGAAGTGTGTACCCAGCTAACATCATGACTCAACACTGATGAATGCAGATTTTTCTTTTGATTTATTCCTTTGTCATTTTGTTCTCCAGCTACATTAAACATTTGAACTTTTTTCTACAGCTTTCTTTTGTTTTTTTCTTGTGTCCTGAGAAAAATAAATAGTTATTTTACACATTAAAGCCATTAGACACGTTTTACTCGTCACCATTTACTTGGATCTTATTGTTGGAGAAATAGTCCTTAGCTGCTGCTTCGACCTTCCTCCCACTTTGATCCAAGTGATCAAGTTAGATAGGACAAATGTTTAGGTACGAACTCTTCTCTGTTCATAACTGGCATTAGCAGACATCCCAGTGACTGTTTGTAGCTAGGTCTTACTTCTTCTTTTTATAACCAGATAGACACTTGACTTGACATTACTTGCGTTTGCAAAGACTTGTGCACTTCACCGATTTTACAAATCCTACAAATCCTACTATCATCAAGCCAAATATCGAGCTATCAAACCCATTTAACTGTCCAACTTGGCCACACAGAACCGACCCCATGGAGACTCCAGTACTTGGTGGTTCAGTTTGTTCGCAGACACTGTGCTAAAAGTTGCATGCAATTCAGATCGCTTTTGAATGTAATCTGGTGTCAGTGAGTAATGGGGCCATTCACACTTGGGACTATGAGGCATCTGGACTTCTTTACGTCTCACCTCTCATCCAAGTGTCTTGTTCGGTTCTGACATAAAAGGTTTAAATACCTGGGACTCTCCACCTCATAAAGTCTCTTGGCTGAGGCGTGAAACGTCTTCACAAACGTAAAAAAGTCCAGTTGCTTCTGTAGAATACCGTGACCTAGATGACTGAGACCCCACACAGATATTTCAGCTTTCCAGATATGATGTACACGTGAGTACTTCACTACTATTACCTGACTGAAGTCATGTTAATGATTGTTAAAACTGAATCTGAAACCATGTCAGTGGCTTGTGTTGGTGTTTTGTTTGTTTTTTTAAATTTAATATTTATTTAGTTTAATAAGAAGCTAAACCAAATGCGTGGCCATAAAATCTAATCCCAGTTTATATCTTACAACCATATAAATCGTAATTACAGAGTCATTGTGCAGGGCTTCCATTCAAGCCTCCTGTTAACTATCACTGATGTAACAGGTGTGTTTATGAGGCAGGATAATACACTTGGCATGTTTATTGCCTCCACACATGTAGAAATATCAGATGTGATTTCATGCTAGACATTGACCCCTACGTTGTAGCACGCACTGTAATTTCCATTCCAGGTTTCACTTAAGTAAATTGGCATTTTAGTATAGTGGTCTAATTCTGAACAGGTGAGAATTGCATGCAAACAATATTTCTGCTCGTACGACTCTTGGGTTTCCTTTTTAATGCAGTTAAAGGTCATGCAAATCGAGGCTTGCAGAGAGAATTGACATGTTGAAACAGTTATGGTCAGGTTGCCGTCTTGAGTCTTCGGTAGGGATCGCAGTTTGACAAAGTGTTCCTCAGAAGTCTTCATTAAAACATTCTTTTGTAGAAGTACTTCCAGCGATCCTGCTGTGGTACTTGGTTGAGCTCTGAATCATCAGACATGTCAAAGATAGTACAGCTGCTGGCACACAAAGTCTAAAACAAGCAGGTAGACACTGTGTTTGTGATACCACAAGTTAAAGTCGTACGAGTAAGGCAGCCATTCCTTGTAGTGAAAATACTGTCAATGTAACTTAGACCTTCATATCGTTACTGTCCTCTACCACTACTCTTATCCAAAGCAGGTCGGTGTGATCAATACCTGCAGTAGGGTCACTGGTTATACTAGGTTATACACAGACTTGTACTGTGCAGCACTGTAGTTGCCTCACAGCAAGAAGGTCCTGGGTTTGAGTCCACTTGCATGTTCTTCCTCCCACAGTCCAAAGGCATGCATGTTGGGTGTGCCCCACCATCCGCCCATTGGATAGATGGATTGATTTCTAATAATTCACGATTTTCATCATATATTTGGATTTTAGAACATTTGCCACACCCTATTTGCATAGTTCATTACATTTTAAGGAGAAGACGAATCTTACTGTTGGATTAATGTTAGTTATTTTTAAAGTTGATGTCTGGCATTCCTTCTTCTCCCACACCTTTTTTCTTTCCGTCTTAGATCTGGATGTGATATAGACAGATGACTAATGAAGTGCACTATGATTCACGCCCAGTTCTAGAGGGAAAAGCATGCAAAAGTTACATCTGGGCTTAAGTTTCAAGTGAGCTTGAAGGCTCATTTATGTGCGATTGTGATATTTAGTCATAAAAATGGTTGCCGTGAATGTCTTGAAATCATTCTAATCCAGGTTTTTGTCGTTTCACAGGCTTTGATCTTATTTCAGTTTCTAGTTTGTTGGTCATTTTTCCACAGCTGGGCATGACCTGAATATTGTAAGCGTTTCTGGAGAAAGTACTTGACATATTTGACATTTTACAAAAAAATTAAATGTATGAAAAAACAAGACAAATTACGACTTCTTTGTCATTTTTTGTTGTTTGAAGTCTTACAGTCACTGCTCCATCAATATATTACTCTTTAGTACTGTGATTAGTTAAGTTTTAAATGGTATTTTTTGTATTATTATTGAACGAAATAACATTTTGTTAGTAAATCACAGGAGTATCTAAATAAATAACTTGTTCATACAGTTTTTCTAAGCTTGATTTTTGCTTATGCGTGAATGAAAACAATGCATAAATTGCATTAAGTAACATTAGTATATCTTCCATTGATAAAAGAAAGACATAGGTATGATAAATATAAATGGAAGTAATAAAAGAGCTTGCTCGCCCGAGGGTTAAACGGATCTACCAGCATACGCTGCATCCAGTTTTAATGGTTTCAGTAGAAATTGTGTTTTTACTTGTTTTACTTGAGCTTGACTTTCTCTTTAAGAGGCGTTGGTCTCCCTTCTGCTGAAGTCGGTGTGGGGGGAGGGAAGCTGTCAGGGAGTGGCCGGGGGACTGAGATAAGTTTGTCTTCTATAGCACGACGTGAAGCAGAAGTAGACGTGCAGTTTCTATGCTGCGTGAATGTTTACTGTGTCAGCACGCCATGATGTAATGCCGAAGCATCATGTGATCACATGGTTTCTGTTTTGGACATCCGCCTTGTTTAAGATTTGCACTATAGCCCTGAACGTAGTAGGTATTAATTAATGCACGTAGTGTTGTGGTGATTGTACACAAAGTGGGCGAGAACAGTGAGGGATTGTGAGTGTGTGGGAGGGATGTGAAGAAGAGGGACGTGGAGTAGAAAGAGTGGTTTTAGTTACAGAAGGAGGAAGACATATAAGGTCACAGCTGTGTGAGAGAGAGAGAGGATCACAGCAAGGCTTCGCTCGCTTTACTCCGCTCTATACTCAGTTTGCAGTTTATTACATTTAAACCATTAATACTGAATATTTCTTGTCTAAGTCTCTTGAGGAATTAAGTAGAGATATGTTCTAAATACAAATCCTCATGCTGTTAATATGGAGATTAAACTAAAGACCTCTCACTTTATATTCTATAGGCAGATTCAGATGGCTGTATGTGAGATTCCTAGCTGATTTCTTCCTTGATTTAATTGAAGTGAGACCCACTATTCAGCTGTATCCACATGTGCAGTGCAGTCCCAAACATTTCAAGACACCTGACCACCGTAGACCCACCGTCAAAGCTGGATGTGGACACCATGATGTCACTTATTGTCGTTAAAGACGTCAGATTTTAACTTTTTATGTTTTGAAAGCGATCATCGCAAGTGAGGTTTGGATGAGACTGAAACATTTCACACCCATACAGTAGCGACTTGTCAGTCACTACTAAAGGATACTCTGCTTTATCCTCCTAAAACCTTTTTCTGAGGTCGCAACTTTCCCATAGACTTCAATGTAATCTAAGTTCTTATGTTGCTCACTCATTCTCTTATTTGCTTTATGATAAAAGTAACATGCTTGTTGCAGTGCACTCAGGGAGTCCTATTACTCTGGGTTATAGACTGGGTGTGGCTTTAATTTCCACGCTCTGATTGCGCCCATTCATGGCAGTCCTTGCATTTCCACTGAATGCATTCTCTAACGGTGATGCAACTTGTCAATGCAACGTTTCAAGCTACACAAATGAGGATTGTACAAGAATGGCATTGAGCGTCAAAATAAAATGCCCTGACCAGACCAAACACTCTTGGTATGGCGTGCAACTTAAACACATCACAGGTGGGAGGTCATATACCTGTAACCGTGTGTTGCCGAGGTTACGGCCACAGTGGGTCACAGTTCAGATCTCAAATTCTTTGAAACCTCCTTTTGTGAATGGTCTGTGGTCGATTTGAATTTGAAACAGACTTTTTTGTTTTCGCCAGCCAACCTCCGCCCAACTGCCCATCTCATATCTGTCACTTATTAACCAAGCCCCACCCTTTTCAACGCAGCCACTGCAACACAAAGTAAGGGAGGTCAGGAGGAGGTGCAAAAATGAGAAGGAAGGGAGGGTGAGCCGAGAAAGAATGGTGTGTGTGTTTGTGTGTACAGGTGTGCATGGTCACGTTTGTCTATATGAAGGGAATGCAAGCCAACGCTTCGGCCTCGATAGTTCTCTCTCAAACACACATTGACACTGAACAATTTTCAATTTTGTCAATTTTCCTCCCTCCTTTTGAGGGAGTCCTTTTGCTTCTCCAGGTTCAGGCCATACAGGGAGGGGCGTATGTGTTTTTGTCTGTGTGTTTGGGACTCCAGTTACAGAAGTTGTGCAATGTTTAGATCCCTAACTGGAAACCAATGGGAACTAACCTCCTCGTTCTCTTCTCTTCTCTTCACACATTTGCACAATTTGTGCTGCCTGAGGTCATGTAATGGGTTTTTAACCTAACCATGTTCCAAGGCATCATAATATATGATGACATCTTCTACGATGAACGATGAAACCACCTGCCTCATATTGTCTAAGTGCTTCCATTTTGCCACCAAAATGGCTCTGACCCTTTGGGGCATGGGTACGGGACCTCTGGGGGTTTCCTGCGGTGGCTGGCACAGAGATGGTGGCAGTGGATCTTTTGTTTCCTGTGTGTTGCGGGGTTCAGCCTGTCATGGATTATTGGGCGTGTTTTGACACATCTTATAGGTGCTAGATTGAAATGGGAGGTGGGGAGTTGGAGGTGCAGGGTCTTTAGATTATTTATGAACAGTTTTTTTTCCATGTGGGAGGCATATTGGGGGAAGAGGTTGGTGTCAGCTGATATGGTAGGTGGTCAAAGTATCACCCACCTGAATGTTAGTACCCGAGGATGCCCAGCAAAATGTTGTGCTGTAATAAGATCACTTCACCTAGTAATGGTTTTGGTGGTTGGTGGTTGATGTGTCTTTCAGGTGCTCTAATCCACCATGCCAGTCTATTATTCTTGTTTTAACCCTTTGGTAATATATTTGTCTACAGGCGAAGCAACACCACCGGTCCCATTCTGCAAATATGCAAAGAGCAGTTGGCAGATATTATAATGACACATTTGTCCAGT
>NW_005187416.1:3359204-3380382 GCF_000239375.1 Pundamilia nyererei
TATATGTATGTGTGTGTACATATGTATATGTGTGTGTGTATATATATGTATATGTGTGTATGTATATATATATATGTGTGTATGTATATATATATATGTATGTATGTGTATATATATGTGTATGTCTCTTTGGGGCATGAACAGTGCTGCCGACTGGGGCAGTCCCCCACCCTTTGCCCATAACACACGCACACACACACATGTGTTGAGCTGGGGGTGGTTTGGAAAGAGGCAACAGTGACAGAGAGGAGAGCACTGACCCAGATAGTCTCTCTGTCCCACCCTCTCTCACTCAAACACACTCTAAAGAATAAGCTCAGCGAGGGTTTTTATTTCGCTGCTTCCATAAATCAGCCTTTCATTGCCGTTATCGTCCAGTTTTAATTATTCTAAATTCAGCCAGAAAACAGTGCAAATATAAGTTGGAAATAGCATAACATATTTCCAACGAGTCTCTTTAAAACTGCGTTTATTTGTTCTTGAATACAACATTATCAATGCATCAAAGTTTACATGAAATACAATTAATGCTTTTGCTTTGTTTTCTAAGATAAGCAGCAAATATGTAAATGACAACAAATAAACGGTGAATTCAGCCTTATTTTAACGTAATATAAAAAGTCAGAGTGAGCAGGAATAAAGTTTAATGAGCTGAGAAGACTCAACCTAAAGTTAATAAAACAAAACTGGATGCTAAATAGATTATCAATCCCAGTGTTGTAGCACTACACAGATTAGTATCATCTGTATTTTCAAGCATCCAGCAAATATGGTGTTGGCAACATTATTTTTGATAAAACTATATAAACACATTGATATGAGCCTGCTTCAGAGCATCTTTTATCATAGCCACTCTTGTTGACATGGATTAAAAAGGTGGTGTGACGTTGTAAGGAAGGAGAACGTGTAAAGTGTCTTACCATCTCCGGAGGATCGCTACACTGTGTTTTAACATCTCAGGTGTTGTCATTCACATATTTCTATTTCAGTTGTCAGGTGACAACATAAGTATATGACGGTGTTAAAATGCCAAGCAGGCTTTGCTTTATTCACAGAGTCAAAGGTGAGAAGAGACAGTCACATAGTGCCTGCTCCCAACCTTTGTTTGTGTTTGCATTATTTGATGTTTCACTACAAGTTAGAAATGTGTGGGTGCTTTTTGTGTGTGAAAAATCTAAACACAACATGCAAGTTAGTCTCAGTCATTATTTGTGTTTTATTTCAAAGCAGTGGTTACAGGGGATGGAATCCCAAGCCAGGATGCAGAAGGGGAATGGAAAACTTAATCATGTCTCCTCTCTCCATCTCTTTGCAGCTCAGCAGTAACAGACTGGTTGTTCTGAGCGGGTGTGAATGTGTGGGACCGTATGAGGATGAAACAGAGCGTTCAGTTCACGCTCAGTGAGTCTTCACCGGATAAAAATAGACTTTAGAAACATTGAGATTGGCCTGCGTGAAGCCCAGGGACAGACCCTCTTGTGGGTGATTGCAGAATGACTCCGCATTAAATCTAGTTTGTATCAAAGGATTTGTAACCCTGTGGGTTATTTTCACAATAATTTTTGCTTGATGTCCTCTTATGGCGTTTTGGGGGACCTAAAGCGAGCTGTAATTTTGATCACTTAGATCATTAATGATAGAAAAGAGCTCAAAGTGACCTATTCAGATGGCCTGTTTTGTCCACTGTGACCTCCCCCACTGTCATGCTCTGCCATGGCATTTGCTGGACAAGTGTAGTTGTTTCCACTGTCACAGTCATGTTAGTCAAGATTAACAGTCAAATCAGTACTCGTCGGAACAGGCGGTGTTTTTGCAATCTTCTATTGTCCAGTATTGTGTTGAGCCCATGTGAACTGTAGCCTTGGTTTCTTGCTCTTACCTGACAGGAGGCGCGCCTGCTGTGGTCTTCTGCTACTGTGGCCCATTTATTTATACATTGTGCATTCAGAGATGCACTTCTGCATGCATTGGTTATAATCAGCTGTTATTTTAGTTGTTATTGCAGTCCTATCAGCTCAAAGCAGTCTCGACATTCTCGTCTGACCTCTGACATCACGTGGCATTGTCATTCAGAGTATTGCCGCGCACTGGACATTTTCTGTTTTTCAGTCCATTCTCTGTAAACCATAGAGATGATTGTGTGGGAAAATCCCAGCAGATCAGCAGTTTCTGAAACACCCAGACCAGCCCGTCTGCCACCAACATCCACGTCGCATTCAAAGTCACTTTTCTTCCCCATTTTAATTAGTTAATAGATAATATTAAAAAGCAATTGAACAGGCGTAGCCTACCTATAGACTGTGAATAAACCATTGAACATGGCAGAAATGACATCACTCACTGGTTCGCGACAACCTTTCTGAAGTCTGGAGTTTGTCCTTGTGGAGATCCAATTTTGTTTTTCTGGAGCCTGAAGTGACCATTTTTGAACGAGTGTCTGGTGTTTTAACATCAGGTAAAAACAGCTCGGCTAGCTAGCACGCTACATCTGTAGGCTATATGCATGCATGCCCCAGATGGCAAGAATTGTTTCTCAGTGCTAACATATAAATAGATTTTAGACTTAAAATCATATTTATGTGATAATGAATGAGTCACTAACACTCTAAAGGAAAACCTATACACACGTACACACTGTGTCAGCTAGCAGCTATAGCAGAGTCTGTTGGTCTGATCTTTAATCATGCATAACCTTGATTGAGTACAGTTTAAAAGGATGCCTCCAGTTAGGATTAATCCCCGATACAGGGTATATAAAGCTCGGGAAACGAGCTATGTGGTATATAGTTGGTGAGCACTACAGGCACCAGTTATCTTTAGTGTGTGGGACCAACTCTATTTTTGTAGTAACTCATGTTAGTCACTTTTGTGCCCTGCAGTTGTTTGCTTGAGAAATGACTCGTGTGATTATGCTGTTGTTCGGAAATCAGCTCTGTTTAAATGTGGGCCGGGTCACAGGAAGGCTCGCTGCAGTTTTCTCATCTACAACGTGTCACAGAGTCTGAGGAGAAAACACAATCTGCCTGTCTGTTTTTCAATCCTCTTGGTCCCTCTTCTACCCCCACCCTGACTTCCTGTGGTAGGATCAGAGGCTGACAGGGTCACACCCACCCCACCCCTTTTTTTTTAATTCCTGGAACTCCACAGTGGGACCCCTCCTCTGGTGGGGGAGGCATGTATGCACGCACACACACACACACATACACACACAAAAAGGCATCTTGTCATTCCTCATTTATACACACACAACATGTGCATATCTCACTATCACTCCTTGTTAGTGCTGCTCTTCACACACACACACGCCTCGTGGCCCCCTCTGTGAGCTCCTTCCTCTTTTGCTGCCTCGTCTGGGAGCAGATGTGGATCAAGTCGGATTTGCGAAAAGATTCTCAGTGTTTGCTTCAGTCTATTCACAGTGATAAAGTAGGTGTGATTTCTAAGCTGAAGGATAAGAACTGAAGTTTAAATGCTTAAAAAATTGAATTATTTTGTCCCCCTGTAATTTACTCCTCACATGGTGCAGTCTGAACTGCTAGAGAGCTATGAACTCCGCCCAGCTGGAGCTCCAGATTGGGTTTAAAACAAACGGAAACGAATTATTTGCAAATCATGATTAATCCAGGTCTGGTTGCAGCACAGTACTTTTCCGATCCGATTTGTGCTTTTTACTCTTTAGGCATTAATTAACAAGTAATTAAGAATTGTGAAGGAAAAACCAGTCAGAAGAGCAAAATGCAAGGCTTTGTGCTTGTAGCATGATGTTCTGCAATGTATAACTTTCGTATTATTGTGTAAAACTCAATTTTTACATAGTGAGCGACATATCAAACCTGTTGTTTAATAGCATATTAAAACCCACCTGCAAGTATGAAGAATATTAAGTAGACAGTGAATCGCTGAGATGCCTTAAGAAAGAGGAGTGCAATTTCAATAATATGCTTGAGGTTTTCTACATTTGGAAGAAATGCTGCTGCAGTAAATCAAATGAACCTGTAACGCCAGGCCATGGGTGATGTGTTTGGTAAGTTTGACATACTTACATTATGAACAAAGTGCCATATTTATACCTCGTTTCTTGGCAACATTCACATTTTCCAAAGCAATCCAGTGAGCCGGATAGGTGGTTCTGGTCCCCCTAGGCCACCTGTTTCAAACCTCTACTGTATGTGAATAATGGACATAGTGATCACGACATCATCATTCAAGCTTCTAATTGTAACTCTTGTGTAACGTTGTCAGCTAATACTAGCAGACAGTGTTAGCTCCAAAAGGTACCATCTCGCACATATAGTCAACGACAGGTCTAGTTCAGTGTCTTGGATAAACTAATGTGAGGAGAAGACATCTACCTGTCACTCAAAGTGGCCACGCCCCTAATAATGCTGAACTTCAGCCTTTTTTTTAAAGAGGTGAAACAAATGTTATTTTTTGTAGTTGTCCTGAGGGGGAGTTTTATGCACAAGGCTGTAAGCATGTTTATTTCTGCTGGAAAGTTGGACGAGAGGAACTGCAGGCTCTGGAACATCCCAGGTAACATTACTTTTATGCCCCTGAGGTCGCTGCTGCTTCGTTTGGACTAAAATAAGCTGGCAACTCTAGATTGTTGTGAATAAACCTACTCAATCAGGTATGGTTTAATTTTTTTTTTTAATTTGGTGCAACTGGCTGGTCAAAGTTGATTTTAATCGGACGTCCCAGGGTTCAAAAAATCTGAATCTACCCTCTGTGCTCTGATAGAAAACTTGCAAGCCAAGTAGCAGCTGCAGGTGTTTGTATTCAAGCCTTGGCATGCAATAAAGAGTTGGAATTGAGGTGTGTGTGACTTAAAGCTGCTTGTAGAGTTTTTCCTTTAAGATGTGGAGTCTGCATCCTTCAGCTCTTTCCAGTAGACCAAAACAACAATCTCCACCAAATCTGATTTAACTGGAAATGAAGTTTTTATACATTTTTAGTTGCCAAAGTTTTCCCCAAAATATGTTAAATGTTGTCCACAAATGTAATTTGGCAAATTAAATCAACCTTACAAATACATTTGTTTACAGTCTTTTCTGTTGAGCAAATTCACAAATGTTCTGATTTAATTGAGCAGAGCTTTTGTTATTTCTGTCGAACTGAAAGGACAAGTTTGCCTTGAATGGCTTTTGGAAAAGTGGCCATTTACAGAAGAGAATAGATGATAATGAGGCCTCTTCAGAACAAAACACAGGACCAAACTGCTAACTAGTGAACTGAAAACAAAATAAAGGGTTAAAGCACAAGGTGTAAAGGAAGGCTTTGTGTGCTGGAACAGACTGTTGATGTCGCTGTTAGCGCTCTCTGTGCTTTTAAATAGGCTACATTGCTCCAGTTTTCACAGCGCATACTGTTAATTCATGAAATCTAAACTGCAGTTAAAATGTAAATGTGCTTACGAGTAGTTTATGAGTAGTGTGTGTAAATTTGAAGAAATTCTTAGAGTTTTGTCATTTATATAAGGTTAAAAAAATCAGGAAAACAACAACAACTGTTGAAATAAGTCAAAGTGTAAACTGTGATGTAACTGTGAAGCATCCTTGACTGTTTTCTGGTCTTGTTGGTGCACAAACCTCTTTCGTGGTCTCTGATGGATTTTCCTGTGTGATGTTTAAGGTCAAAAATGGTCTCTGAAGCTTAGAAAGGAAGCTTGTGGTCAAAAATACCACAGAGAAGTGCCTTGAGCAACTCCAGGCCCAATAAAGTTAACGCTGTTTCAAACTGTATGAGTGGGTGGAGTTTGGTGAAATTCAGGCTCTTGCTTTGTGGGGGGTTGCCAGTTGGGGGGAAGGTGAGGCATCAAGCTGCCTTTACCTTTGTTTAGAGACACAGAGGGGGCTCTGTCCCCTCACAATGGAACTGAGAGATCAGTGTGTGTCCTCTGTGTGCGCGTCTGTGTGGGAGGGGTTGTGCTTGCAGCCACACCCAGGCTGATTGGCCGAGGCCCCACCTCGCTGTGGAATCCGCTGGGGCTGGGTCACATGCCAGCCTGAAACACACCACCATGGCCTTAGAGTCTCTGTTTGCCCTGATAGGCTGAAAAAAAAAACCCAGGAGAACATCAAGTGATGATGTAATTGTTACTGTCCTGTGTGGCAGAGCGCAAATGTGTCCGATTCTCAGCACACTTCAACAAGTTACGTGTCAGAAAAATATTTGAATTCTGAAGAATTCAGTGGCGTAATGCTTAAAATACCGACGCTCACTGCATTCGATAATGTAAAATATTCTCTCTGCTATGCTGACATAACGTATGATGGATTGTTTTAGGTTATGTGCTGGTGAGTGTGCTCTCCAGCGTTGTCATTAAGTCCTGCTGGCAGTTTAACTTGTTAATTATTTACCAGACTGAGAGAAACTTCTCCTCACTGTGAAAACAACCACAACAATGCTGTTAATACTTAATTATTTTGCTTAAATAATATATCAAACCTTTTATTTTGACATTTTTGCCCTGCTTCTTCTGATATTATTTCATATCTCTCCTGCTGCTACCAGCTGTTATCTTTTCTTATTTAGATTGGCTTCACTGGGCTTTACATAGACAGCTAACCCTGCGCTGTGCAGCACACAGCATTGCGTTTCCCATTAAACAGCTGGGCGTGCGGCGGGGTCGCCGCTGCAGACAGGAAGTCGAGAACTTGTTTATCTATTTCAGCATTTCTCGCACCGTGAGAATTTTACATAAAGAAGCGCAACTGGAATAATCTTGCTATCACTTCCCGTTTCTGTTCTTTTTAATGCGTGGGTTTTCAGTGTTTCGATGGTGGATTTTCACACTAGGAAAGCACATGCACGTCAAGCCTTTTTAGCTGGTGTTTTTAATACGTCTTTTGAAAGAATGCTGGTGGTTTCTGTTGATGATGTTTGTGTTAGCTATGGGACTTTTCTCAATGTCAGCTGTCTGTGCTGACTCTTGCTCAGATGTGAACAAAAAATATGAAAGAGAGGGGTTTGAATTTCACCCTGATATCGATCGGTTGTTTTCAGTCACCGGCTGGGTTTACATTAAGGTTAACCAGAAGTTGATGTGCTGATCTCACAAAGTCACATTCTGTTTAAAACCACAAAACTGTAAAACAAACTTCTCAAACGTCACCTTTAACCACATACCTGTCAGCATGAGCTGAACTCGAAGAGGAAGAAAAGGAAGTGCGGTAGATTGCTTGATGTACTTCTTTTACAACTTTCGTTTATATAAATATTTGGTCATGACCTGGTGGCTGTGTATTAATAGAAGGATAAAGACAGACACTGAAATATGCCAGTCACATTGTTAGGCACACCTTATTAGAACTGGGTTGGAGATTTTCCTTAGAGATTTTGATCCTTGTTGCTGCACAATCACGAGCTGCACATCCAGGATGTGAATCTCAGGCTCCACCACATCCCAAAGGTGCCCTGTTGGCTTGAGATGTGTTACTGTAGAGGTCATTTGAGTGCATTGAACTCGGTGGTCAACAAACCAGTTTGAGCGATCTGAACTTTGTCACATCGTATGTTATCCCAATGGAAGCAGCCATCAGAAGATGGGTACACTGGGTTATAGGCTGTGCCATTTAAGTGATGCCCAGTTGGTGCTAATGGGCCAAAATGTGCCTCACACCATTACACCACACCATCCTGAACCACTGATACAGTGCAGGTTGGATTTATACTTTCATTTTGCAGCAGAAACGTAAACTCATCATCATTTTTACGATGTCCAGTTTTGGTGAGCCTCAGTTTCCTGGTCTTAGTTGACAGGAGCGGAATCTGGTGTGGTCTTCCGCTGCTTCAGAGATGCTCTTCTGCATACCTTGGTTGTAATGGTTGTTACTTAAGTTATTGTTGCCTTCTTAGGGGCTTGAAGGAGTCTGGCCATTCTCCTCTGACCTCTGACAACAACTAGGCATTTTTAACCCTGAGATTTGCCTCTTGCAGGATGTATTTTTGAGAATTATAGGCACACCTAATAAAGTTACAGATAAATGTGCATTAGTTTAAATTTCCTGCATCCTAAACTTTCTCATTTTGAAGAATATATATAGAGTTAAACAAGGAATATGACATTTATGGTGCCTTAGATGAACTAATTAATTAACTGTTTAAAAATGTTCTTATTTTTAAAGTCAGAAATGATGTCTTAAACCCTTTTCTAATGTGGTAAATGCTGTTTTATATGTAATTGTATTTTTTTCCCCTTCATATTATGTTACACTGTGTTGACTACTAGACTCAACACAGTTGGTTCTTGCTGTTATATTATTTTAGTTTCACTGGCTGCCCAAACCTACTGAAACCTGTTTAAAATGACTGTAAACATATTGTAGGTATAACTGACCTCAGCTCGCTTTGATTTATTCTTATCTGGCTCGTGATGGACAGGAGGGGAAAAAAGTTCTTGTTTTACTGTTTTTGTTTCACTGTCCTTTATGTACAGTCATCATATCAAAAGTAAGACACATTTCAAAATATGACTGTCTCTAAACCTCTTAAAAAATGTAGGTCAAATTATGTTGGATTCCACATCTGTGGACATTTTTGGTACTGCTTGCCAAACTATTTGCAAGTTGGTGGAGAGTTTTATCTGTGGGGACTTGCATAATTCTTAGATAGAGCTCAGAAACTGTCTAAGAAAGGGAAAAAAGGGGAGAAAATTGAGACCAAAAAGAAGAGAAAGGGGTGTGCACATTTCTAAAAGTGTGTGTGTGTGTGTGAGTCCCTCTGCCTTGGCACTCTTCAGCTCGCTCTCTCTCTCTTTCTCTCAGTGTGTGTGTTTGTCTCTCGCTCAGCTTCCAGAAAAGGGTGTGTCTGCCTGCCTGCCGCTGAAAGGGAGGGAGGGGTCAGTTCACGGCTACTCCTCCCTGCTCTCGCTGTTATTTCTCTTTCATTCTCATTCCCTCACTGGCAGCCTGAGGATTAGGCCTTTGTCTCTCTGCCTCCTCTGTCTCTGTCTTTGCCTTTAATTTTCCATCTCTTTCAGACAGAGTGTGAGTTTGTGTGTGTTTTTGTGTTTTTACCCCCTCTTCTGGCAGATTTTTTTGAGAGGAGGTTATCTTTAGCAGGCTTTCAGAGTAGAGGTAATGCTTGTAGTCATGACCTTTTCCCTCCAAACTCTACTAACCCATTTCCTGTCTTACTTCCTGTCCTACCTGGCACTTTTCTCCTCTTCATTCTTTCTCTTATGCTCTCTTGTTTTCTGCTTTCTTGCTTACTGCTTTTTCTCCTCCTGCCCACTTTACTCCTCATACCTTCCTCATACCCTTTAACACAACCCCCTCTCCCTTCACCCCCTCTCCCTGGCCAGGAAGTTTGGACTTTTTTTTCTTACCTTCTTCTCACCCCTCCTCCTCCTCTCTTGTTCTTCTCAATTTCTCCCCACCCCCATTTCATCCCCTTAACGACTCCCTTATCACCTCTTCTCCCCCCTTTCCTGTCTTTGCCGACCTTCTGTACTCCTCTTTTTGTGACCAAACTCACCTTCCTCCTTTTAATGCCATCTATTGTACTTCTTCTTCTTACTCAGTGTCAGTCAACTCCAAAGCAGAAGAAGAGTGCGGTCAGTGCCCGGAAGAGGCTGAGGAGCCCGGCCAAGCAGAGCTCCTTGACCCAGCAAGAACCGCCACCTTCTTCATCACCTCTGCCGCCCACAGTCCAGGAAGAGGAGGAGAAGAAAGAAGAGCCCGCGACCAGGCCACGGCCAACGCAGGGAGAAGAGGAGGAGCTGAAGGAAGTGGCGACACAGTCTGTGAGGGTGAAAGAGGAAGAAAAGAAAGCAGAGGAGGAGGGCGAGAAAGACATGCCCTCTGTACAGATCAAACCAGAGCCAGAGGAGATGGAGTGCACGGTGAGGAGGGGGAGACGGGGAGTTCGGTGGAAGAGATTGGTTGATTGATTGGAGGGGAATGGGGTTAAAGAGGCAGAACGCTAGATGTGTGGCTAGATGGATGGAGGTGAGGAAAATGGACGTGTGCAGGTGGGGCTGGGAGTCGCTTCTGCGATGATCAAATGTGTTTGATTATGTCGATTTCACAACGAAAACACACACACACACACACCGCGGTCAAATCACACAGACAGCAAAGGTTACTTCAGTTACTTACCTGGCTTAAAAAGAAAGCTTTAAATCATGTCACGCGTAATGAACAGAGTATCAGTTAATATTGCAATATTGACACAAACTTCTCAAATACCGCCTTAAAAAATGTATCAAAATTCACGTTTTCCCAATACTCGAGAATCGGCAGCAGACAAGGAAGCAATATGCATACCAGAGCAATCAGCTGGATCTCTCAGATGTCAGCTTCCCGCCTGAGTATTACAAAGTGATTACAAAGAATTTGAGAAGCAGGCAGATAACATGACTAGGCACTTTTTTACTCTATTAAATTACATATCCTTCCACTTATGCAGATTACGTTAGGTCAGATCCTTCTTGTGATCCGGTGCCCTCTCGCTGGTCTAGGCTGTAAAGTGGAAAATGAACCTACTGGTGCTCCCTCAGAGATCCACCTAAACCAGCGCTGCTCAGCTCTTCTGTCTGTGCATCATGATTGGCGGTTTAGCAGCTTGATGGCGCTATTTTAATTCAGTACAGCGTTCAACAGATTTTGAGGTTTGCAACTTTTACTCTGAAAGCCCCGGACCTTAAAGAAAAAGACTGGTTTATCAGAGATTGCATCTTATTTTGATAGTTTTGCACATGCTTCCTGTCTGTAACAGTGATCCCCGTTTGAATTGCAAAATGTGACACCGTGACGTCATTTAAGTATCAGAACAAAGTGAGCCGATAATCACAGGTCATGCTGTTTAGGAGGGAAACATTCCCCCCCGGGCGACATCAATCACAGTTAACCATTCCCTGTTCCCTGTGCGGCGTGTGCACGTACCAATTTTACCTGTGCCAGTGTTATTACAGTGATGCTGGCTTACTTTCAGTTTCAGTATACAAATAAAGGAGTTTATATAATTTTTCTGTTTCCTTGTTTGTTTCTCTAGAAAGAAGAGACACATTTGTTTTTATGGTTTTTTGTTTTTTTTAATCTAATTTATGAGTTGAGTTTTAGTAGATCTGCAAATCAAGACCTGATCTGACATAAACTGGCAATCATTGTGTCTTCATTAGAGCAAAAAGGACACAGTTATCCTTCTGCACTGGATTCCCTGGGATATTTCCTGGTAGTGGTTTCTGTCAAGCTAAGGCCTGACAATAATCGTCTTGATTAGGATTCGTGGATGCAAAAACATTGTGTCTATAATAAAGTCCGTGCTGGCGGGAATTTCGATTTTCCTCTGAGCATTATACGCATACGCCTTGTATTATACCGCATACAAGGCACGAGCACGGATTTTTGAAATAACTGTAAATTTACTTTAGGGTTAATTTATGTTATTTCAAGCTTGATATTATGATAATGTAGCTGTTGGCTGGTGCATCAGCTTCACAAATCCAGAAAAACGTCCTTTTCATTTATATGCGTTCACCTGAGCAAATAGATCGTGTACAGGTTGTGCAGTTTAGCAGGAATGTGTGCTCTTTGTGATTGAAAACTTGCACCTGTTTGCCTGTGACAGCAAGCTGTTAGGCTACGTCCACACGTACACGGGTATTTTTGAAAACTGAGATTTTCCGTTTTCGTTTTAAAAAATAATCCCGTCCACATGTAAACGCAGAAATGAAGGAAAACGCTGCTAGGAACATGCCAAAGCAACAGGTGGCGCTATATTCCTAACCGTGTAGAAATGTTGGCCAATCAGAAGTCTAGAAGCCTCGGTGGGAAATAGTAAACAAAGCTGGGGCATAGAAGCAGAACCGAGTCGTATGTGTGGAGGGACAGTAACTGTGTGTATATGTAAGCATTTAAACACTGCAGAGAGTAGAATTAACAGTAACAGTATTGTAGAAATGTAGAATAGGGTGAACACGTTTGCCCAAACCTTATTTAAAAAGAGATCATGTTGCGATTGGATCATGCCAGCTGTCACCCACACATCCTAGCCATTGAGTCAACAGTTCAGCAGTCATTGCTGCATTATTTAAGAAGAAAACTATGAGCACCTGTGTGTGTGTTTGATTTTTATCTCTGTGTCAGACCTGTACCTCTTTTATGAATTCATCTCTTTTCATTTTGTTATTATTGCTACTATTTTGTTTTAAAATGGGAGTAAACTGCCTGTTTTGTGCTTTTTGATAAAAAAAAAATTAGTAATTGTTTCACATGTTTCAAACAAGCTTTGTCAAAAACAGCAGGGTTTGAGTTAAAGCAGCATTACATCAGAGTCAGAATAAGCTTCATTGGATTCTGATCAAGGAATTGGGCTCTTTTGGGTTTTTTCTGTGCTCTCAATGTACTTAACAGATACACACACGGACAATAACAGCATGTATAGTGTATTTATAGGTGCAATGATGCAGTAGTGCACAGTGCTAAGCGTTTCACAGCATGACGTCTGTTCAGTTTCTCAGGCTACGTCCACACTAGCCCGGATAGATTTGAAAACTGCGTTTTCGTCTGAAAACGCTCCGCGTCCACACTAGCGTTTTCAGTCGTTTTCACAGAGTTGCGCGTCCACATTGAAACGGCCCAAAATGCTTACGTTCCAGTCCTGCGCATGCGCAAAAGCGAGTGGGAATTAAAGAATTTTGAGAAAAGCTATCTGGAGCATGTACAAACTGATAATAATCTTTTTTAGAGCTGTCAAAATTGAGAGAAATCAAAACAACTGCTGTATAATGGCCTCCGCTATCTTTTTTTAATTTTTCATGTGACTGCATCACATGACTAAAATGCGTCATCGTTTCAAACGCATCGTTTTTCCTTGAGGAAAATGCCGTCTCAGTGTGGACGGGAAGCCAAAACGGAGAAAGCCTCAGTTATCCAGCGCTGAGTTGAAAGGAGCTGGACTTCCTTTAAGGGTCATGAAGACAAAGAATCCGTCCCTTGACTGGTAGTAAGCTTAACGACTCACAGACCATCGGGTGGGTCAACAACTCTCAGGACTACATCCACAGCCTGAACCCCCACTAGGAGTTAAATACCTGGTGCTCCCCCCATCACCTTTTAGAACTGAAAAAGCACCGCAGATGTGAGATAGGAAACATTTCCTTAACCTAAGAAGTCCAGCTGCCTTCAGTTGAAGCACTTAAGACTTCACTGCGTGACGGGATGAGTTGACGATATAGAGGCGAAGGGAATGAGGGACGTGTAAGAGAACAAATTTGATGCAGGAGTGAGCAGAGAGATGTTTGCGGGATGGGTGAGGTTGAACTGAGCAAGCGTGGTGGTTAATTTTAGGAAGTATGAGGAGGAGGAAGAGTTTGGTATAGTTGTGAGGCTGTTTTAGTTTTCGTGAAATACTAGATGATATCTTGATGCAGTGTTCAGCTATGGTGGTGACCGAGGTGTGGCCTTTCATGTTCTACTACTCTGAAGTCTGGTTGAGGTGCAGCTGAAGGGCGTGTGCGTGGTTGGTGCATTGTTGTGTAGCGCAGCGGTCTCCAACCTTTTTTGCGCCACGGACCGGTTTTTGCCCGACAGTATTTTCACAGACCGGCCTTTAAGGTGTCGCGGATAAATACAACAACATAAAACTAGTACCGGTACCGAAAAAAAGAAAATTTATTCATAACACATGTGAAAAGACCAAGGAAAACCGAGTAAACGATAAAAACGATAACAAAATAACGCTGAAAACCGATAAAAACCCTGAAAACTACACATTTCACACGTGAGCCTCAACTCTCGCGGCCCGGTACCAAACGACTCACGGACCGGTACCGGTACGAGGCCCGGGGGTTGGGGACCTCTGGTGTAGCGTATCCCTGTGCATGACCTCCACGCTCAGACAAAAATTGCCAAGTGGGTCCGATGGCGGAATTTACATCCCCATTGGAGTCACAGAAAACTAAAAACTGCCAAAAACTGTAAAGAAAAATTGCTTATTTTGGTTATTATTTCAGATTAAGATTTGACAAATGGTGGTCGACTCCACTTCCAGGCCAGTGGAAGTGGAGCCTCTCGGGGGACAAACACGGCTTCTCGCAAAGGTTACAGTGAAGCTTTCCGCTTGGCTGACGTGATGGTGGAAGATTAGGCATGGTCTGACATTAGTGGGTAAAGTTTAATGGATGGGTAGAGTTGTAGGAAGTCATTAAACACACTTTGTAAACAAACATTTATTTGCTCTCATGTGGAAAAAGTCTGTTAAGGTTGTTAAGGTTTTGCACTTCAAGCAGCAAATTTCACCTTTTTTAATCCGGAGTGGCTTTTCAGGGAGCGCATCAGCAGAATGAGCTCCGTGAAATGAATAGTGAGGAGGTCAGAGGTCGCAGCCAAGCCAAGTTTTACATGACAAGAGCCTGTGGGATACATACTGACGAAAGTCCTGCTGGAGTTACCCGTGAATTCCCCAGCGGATTTCATTCTCAGGATCAGACTATTTATGGCTGAGCATTTACTAATAAATTAAGCAGCATATATCTGCATCTTCTGTCCTTCTGATTGATGCAGAGGAGTTTGTCTTTTTCTGGTCTTTGCTCAGAAATACACACCAATAGAGATTTTCCCATAGACTGGGAACCAAGAAACTGAGCTGCATTTTGTGCATTTTGTCACATCTTAACTCGTCTCTGTCTTTTTAATATTATTTTAGGCTCATCTAAGTATTTACAGCTTACAGTTGTTCAGGATGGATGGGTGGATACTTTATTCATCCCCTGGAGGAAATTCACAAATTCCAGCAGTATCCACAAACATTTTAGACATAAAATAAATACTAATAAATATTGTAAACATTGTAAAGATTATGAAAATTAGGATTCTGAAAGTAAACAAATCAAAGTTATTTTATGGCATTTCCTTTCAAGAAAAGATTTTATATCTTCCGGGCTTCTAAAAAAGGATTGCAGCGTATGTCGATATATTTTTAAGCTTCTCATAGTTTCACAGCTCATTTGACATGTTATGACTGGTCGAACTCACTCATGGGAAATAGTCATGTAAAAGAAAACACTCCTAACTTAAGTTCAGCAAGTCAGAATTTTATTGAATTAAAAAAAAAAACACTGATAAGGCACTTATGCCACTTATTCTTATCTTTTTAATCCTTCGATAAAGCTTTGGGAGTATTTTGCTCATTGTTTGTTCTTCAAATGTTGCACTCGGTTCCCTCGCTCTCCTCGTGGCTATTAGTAGTTGGTGCGCTGGCTAGTTAGTTTGTCATCCTCATTATGGATGCAGTGATTATTGGTGGCTTCACTGCTGTGTGCCAATTAAATATAATTACAAGCCGATAAATACATGGGAGCGTTTTTGTGTCGCCCTGGCCGGGCTCACAGGTTTTGCAGTGCAAACGAGTTGCTACACCTTTTGACATTTCAAGCTTTATTGTTAAGCTGATAGGTAGGTCGATACACCCTGTTATAAACAGACAGGGAAGGCTGTACAGTAAAGGGTGTGAACAGTAATGATAAGGTGAGACTTGCTGGAGTCGCTCGCACAGTATAGCAGCCATTACCAAAGCGAACTTATAGCAGAAGGAGTGAAAGGTGTTTGTCAGCGGGAAGGGTGAGGCGTTGAAGAGAAGAAGCTGTTGGAAATGTGGACAGAAAAGCAGAAGGAGGGGAAAGAGATTGTCAGAGAGGAGACAGATGAGGGAAGTGCACAGATGGGTGAGAGAGAGGAGTGAAGGTAGAGAGGTTTGAAAGGGTGTGGACAGTCAGATAAGGACAGGCTGTGCTGCAGGATTATGACTGCCATCCATTTCACCCTCCTCTGTGTTCAATACTTTTTTTGTTATTTATGAAGCTGAAACGCAGGGAGATGCAGAGTCAGGCTAGCTTCTCTCTGGGTTTTCAATACGGGAAAGATAACAGAGAGAAACCGCAGGGCAAGTGGATTGTGTTGGTCTGAAAAACGGGGAGGTGCATGAACAGTTAAGAATCGCTGTATTGTCCAAAAGTACTGACATTTAAACAGCATTGTAGTGCGCGTGCTAGATAAATGTAGAATTAATCAGACAAATGAGAGAGCCGGGCACCGTTCATGGTAATGCATTTCTGTGCTTCCATTACCTTCATCCGCTGGGACAGCAGAGAAACCACTTGAACTATTTCTAATTCATTAGAAATTAACATTTTTGCTAACATACTACACATTTGCAAAGCGATCAGCCCCAGATGGCCGCCTCTCTCTGAGCCTTGTTCGTCCAGGGATTTTCTTCCTGTTAAAAGGGAGTTTTTCCTTGCCACTGTCGCCACGTGCTCGCTCATAGAGGGCTGTCTGATTCTTGGGGTTTTCTCTGTATTATTGTAGAAGCGACTGTAGAAGCGACTGCTGTTGTGACTTGGTGCTATGTAAAGGAAATTGACTAATATTGAATTGAGTTTAGTTTTCAATTACATCTTGCACAAAAAAGAATTTCAAGGAGAGATGCCTGCGATTTTAAATGCTTATATTTTGAGCTACCACCATTTGTCAAATCTTAATCTCAAAAATAATTAATTTTTCTATACAGTTTTTGGCTATTTGGCAAACTGGTCATCTTTGTAATTCCAGAGATCCACAAAATTACGCATAATCATTGTTGTTATTGATTAAAATAACCCTTGATGTGCTGAGCCGTTTTTGAGGGGAGGCATCACATGCTTTATGTTTGCACTCCAGCTATATAGCACAAGCATAGATTTGCATTTATGACGGTATGTGGGAAAGGCAGGACGGGCTGTGTCTGTTAGCAGGGAGTGTTTTGGAGCAGAGATAAATAAAAGAGGGAAATTTCATGCCGGGCAGGAAACAGTCTGTTTTTCATTCTCAGCTGATACCCGTGTACTGTAGTGTCTTCTAGGTTTTAGAAAAATCATGAGAATGTGTCTCTACGATTGAATTTTAAAGACAGAATTTAGCTAGGTGACATAATTAGGTTGAGTTAATTTACCAAAATAAGCCTTTTCCAGTCTGTTTGAGGGGCTTCATGCTGTCGCCACCCTCACCCCATAACTCCACTGAAGTCTAGCCACACTTTACATGTATATTCTCTGTGCCATTGTCAGTTAGAACAGCGTGTCTTTGTGTTTATATGTATGAGGGCTAAAATTCTGCAGGGTGTGAGAGAGACCTTCACACAGAGCCTCAGAGAGTATTGTCTTTACTGTAGTGGGAACAGCCACAGAGTAGGTGAGATAAAATGTCGTTATTCACATGTTGTTGCAAGTGAAAAAGATACACTTGGTTAGTGGATGTGTCACAGTCATAATGTTCCCAGTTTGGTTACACTGCAGTTCCACTTGGCATGGTTTTAAGGGTTTATGGGTAGGTTTGGGGATATGCTGGTTATGGTTGAGGTTTGGCTAAGAATCCAAGAAATGAATGTCAAAAGTAGCCCGTGCTTTAGTGTGTGTGTGGATAAAAACAATGTAGCAGAGGAGTAACACAAAAAGTATTGTTTGTAATAGCGTAGTGAACTTGTGCTTGACCTTACATATATGCTTGAAATTACATGTACTTGAATAACAAGGACTAATTGTGTTTCCCATCATCACATTGAATGACCTCTCTTGACAATTTGCAAAGCTGTGATATTAACTTGATTTCCTTTTTACTGAAATAGTTAGAAATGTTTTTTCCCTTCTCTTTAAATTTCCTAAATCCTGCCTTAGGAAGGATCATTTTAATCTCTGTTTTGTCACACAGTTACACAGATATACCCGGTTTATTTATCTGTAGCTCCTTTGTTTATTTTTGGCGTTTCTGATGCGTGTCTGATTATCAGAATCAGAATCAGAATCAGAATACTTTATTAATCCCTGGGGGAAATTATTTAAGTAAGCGGACAGAACTTTGCCAAGAATTTAACCAGAGGACAACTGTGCAGTCAACACTGTTCTGAAAACATGACCAGCCTGCATTTCTAAGCACATTGTTACATCTCTCCTCACCAGTTTTTTAGAAGCTACACTGAAAAACCAGTTACATGTCTACGATGTCTGGGTTTTTAGTTCATCTCAGTTACTGACGTAGTAAAATCCTTCTGTTTATTTCCATTTATAGCTTTCACAAGATCAGTTTATGATGTTATAGTTGTGCATTTATCTCCATAACAGAAATGAGTTTGTCCCGCCCTGCAAATGAGTTTGGAGCTCCTCAAGGCTCCGTACTTGGGCCTTTTTATATGTGTAGTTCATATGCACGGACGCAATTAAATAATCATAAAAACCTATTAAAACTTAGTTTATGTTAATACATATATGTACATTATAGTAAAATGTGCTAGCAGAACAGTGTGAGTCTGGAGGATTTGAGTGCAGAATGGCGCGTTCTTTGCTTGAAGAGCAAAGGCAACTTAAAATGTTTATTAGCAATGCCAGGATCATATTTTGGTGCTTGCCTCAGCTGATTATTTTTTGGCTAAATACCAGAACCAATTGCAGGAAAATTTTCAGAAAGTGTAACATCAAGGCGAACCCGATAGACTGAGTTATTTACTTTTAAGGAAACATCTTGTATTTCAGAGCTTAATTACGTTCACATGTGAGGCCTGGGAGAAGGAGTGTGTATATGTGTGCATTGTTGTGGTGTGGTTTGGGTTAGTGAAGGGTGGGGGCTGGGTGGAGTAGTATTGCGCAAGACATCATTAAGCAGAGAGTGTGTGTGTGTGAGTGTGTGCTGGCCACACCTCTGTGGCTGTCTCCAACAGAGGGGAGTGGACTTTCCTGTCCAAAGATAAAGTCTCCAGGAAGCAGATCCTCCTGCTATAAAACTCCACTGGGAGCCTAAAACATTAATGCTACATGCCTCATATTTACTCAAGTTAAGACTGTTATTATTATTATTATTATCGTTATTGTACCCTTTGTTCTAACTCATTTGTGCTGCAAACAGTAACCCTGTCAAGATGATTATTTGCTAATCCTTTGTTTGAACAGGATGCATTTTTTCCCCTCCAAATACTAATTCAGTCTGGACTCTGAATGATGATTGTTATATGTTGTAGATTGTTATATGTTTGTCTCAACAAGACAACACAAATCCTAGTGAGCGAAGGCATGAAATCAAGGGGGGAAATGTGAATATAGGAGTACGAGCAGTAGCAATGGAGGACTTTGACAAGTTATATCTAAACAAGCTGTCAGATGCAACAAATTATTCATCAGAAACAGATGACAATCTTTATTTGAACCTCAGGAAATATGAAATATTATGGTCTGTGGATCATACTGCGCTTTTTGCTGCTTGACTGCTTGTATGTGAGACCAGCACATAAAGTGGTTACTCAGACAGAAATAAGAAATGTCAGGTCCACTCTAGAAGACGTGCAAAGCAAACTTTATTTACCATAAGACTGTATTAAAGTTGTATGGTTCTAGCCCAGAGTTTTAAAAATAAGACAACTTGTTGTGATAGAGCTGCAACTAAGGACTGTGTTTATTCAGTTTTTATTATTCGGATTATTATCTATTAGAATTATTTCATCTATAGAATTCCAGAAAATAGTAAAAACAACTTTTAAAGCCTATTTAACAGATTTCAGTGGTGAACGACCTTTCAGACGTGTGCAGATGTCTGCTTCAGAGATAAAACTTGCTGTTTGTTTAGGATTTTGACAAATTAAATGAGGTGATTGGTTACTGTTTCCAAAGTATTTAACTTGTTGATATGTTACACCTGCCTGCATTGTTTACATATTTGCCAGCTTGTATTCTTATCTGTTTATGGTCAAATTTCTCTTTTCCTCACTATGATAATTTAAACATTTAACGTTTTATACAGAGAAGATGGATGATCCTTTAAAAAACCATAGCAGTTCACAGATACAGCTCTGCTGAATTTATTTAGAACCTGGCTTGCTGAGGTGGGATGTTATTTTCATCAGTTACCCAGAACATTATGACATGACGTTGGCAACTTGGCTGCATGCATGTGCACGGATGTCTCAGCAGCTAAGCTTATTTAATGAGTTAGTAGTGCAGGAAACCAACAGAGGAAAGGTTATACGTGTTTCACTGAGTCATGCTACTTTTAACAGCATATACTGAGATATACTGAGAAAAACGATTAAAACGAGCGTTTGTGGGATGTTTTAATGCTTTAAAAAAGCATATTTTCCTCTGCTAACAGGAACATCGGGTCCAAGGTCAAAATAGACATCAAAAGGTCAAATGGAGGAGATGTGAAATTTTACACTTGCTTCAACTCGTACTAGCCAAATTCCATCAGAAGTGGATGGAAAGTTGGGGAAGAGACTCCACTACTAGCCCTTTTTTTTCTCTTTTACTCAACTGAGAAACTTTGAGGATTATCCAAAGGATTCTTCACGTCAGTCTAGTTTTTATGCTTGTTCTCTCTGTTGTTTCTTCCATCATGCAAACTTCAACAGTTTGTAGTTAGAAGATTCCAAAGCAGGAGAAAACAATGAATAGTTTTTGGCAATCAGTCAGGAATAAATGTAATCTAATGACAACCTGAAGATGCCCACTGTATAATCAGCAGTGGGTGAGGGCTCGGCATGGTGCTGCGTTGGTAGTCCGTAGGTGGTACGCAGAGCTTTCCAGAACCACGTCTGCATAGCTGTATACAGTCAGTGTCAGAAATATGCGTATGAATATGCGGGCTACACTTGTTCTTGTAAGTGCTGTTTTTCATCACAGTGAGGTAGAAGCGGGGTTAAATTTACTTTGAAAATCTCCTCTGTGGCCTTTGCTTCCGCATCTCATTTTGTGCTATTTTTTTCCCTTCCTCTTTGTTGATCTTCCCTTTTCTGTTGAAGCCGCCTTGTTAACCTATCAGGATAAGACCTAGATATGGCGTAATCGCTGCAGAGCCACCCGCCTCTGGCTTTTGAGAGTTTGTGAAGCCTCTGTGTTGGTTAAATTCCCACAATCCCCCTCTCTGAGTGGCCAAAGTGCTACGCAAATGGAAACCACTGCGGGTTCATAAATCCTGCGTTACTCAAAAGCAACTTGGCAGTAAATTTTCAGAAGAGATGAGGAGACAGTGAAATGTTGGGGGCAAGAGGAGTGAACAGCAAGATGATTAAACAATATGGCGAGCTCATATGAGTTAACTAGTGTTTGTCAGAGTGACAGAATGGGTCAAAGTTCATTCAGCGGCCTAGATTTAGCTTTCCAGTGAAAGTTTTCTTTTAGTTGCTGTTCCTGTTTTTCGTTTTTTCCCCAGAACAAACA
>NW_005187416.1:3381247-3394501 GCF_000239375.1 Pundamilia nyererei
GTGTGTGTGTGCGCATCTATGTTGGAGCATTCAGTCCATTCAAAGGACAGCACATTCAAAATTTGGGATGCAGAGAGAGAGAGAAACAGGAGGGGTTGCAGTTCAGTGCAGATGCAGTCACCTCTGCTGGTGCAGGATGATGATGTCATTGTTGGCAGCCCACTTCCTACAGTGCAGAGCTTCCGGGAAGCAAATACATGACTGGGAGAGGAAGCTCTATGTTAGTCTAAAGTCATCTGGAAACATGTAGGTCATTAAGTGGATTGGCTGGGGTTCAGTATAGTCGCAGTAAATCATGTTGTCTGTGCGTCAAATCGCAGCACATCCTGGTGAGGTCGTCGGAGGGGGTTCAGCTTTCCTGTGAGTTACAGGAGCAGCAGCAGCCAGATTTCTATTTTTTTTACCTGTCTGCATCAATAAACAGTTAAGACACTGCCTCTTAGTCTACTAGAAAAGATAAAGCAGCATGGGACAAAAGGGATTAATATGAAATGACTTCCACAGATTTTCTCCTTCTCAGACTAAGTTGAGATCAGTTTTTTAGTATCAGCAAACTATTGTTTGTTTATCTTCCCTTTACTTTTTTCTTAACTGAGTGGATTCTGTCACATTTCAAGCCTGCTTATAGAACAAAATGACTGCCCATATGGAAAAGATATATATATATATCTTATAAAGTTTGTATCTGTCTTGTGTGAAACTTGTATGAAAAGCATACAAGAGTGAAAACAGATATAAGATCCCTTGAAAAATAATAAAAATAAAACTTGTATGTTTTGAATACTTCCTAAAACAATATATAAAAGTAATGAGAAAGTGGCCACTTTCATGAGTAAATCATATAGGTTTTTACTATTTCTTTTCCACATGGGTGGGTTTGCATCACAAGTTAAACCCGGAAATCATTCGTATGGTCGGCAATCCACGTCTTTGATTTATCCTCAGGTGTTAAAACCCACCATTAAGGAAAAGAGTTGTGACCAGTTTTAACTTTAAAGTTCAGATAAGTTTAACTTTGAGCCTGCCCACTGCCAGCCTCTGCCCATGTGAACACCATAGCAACTCCAACCAGCTGCTGTTCAAACCTTCTGTTTGTGCCGCTCAGCTGATTAGAAGCAAGCTGGCTTAAAGTGAGCGGAGCTCGTGTCAGACATCATGCACGGATCCACTGGTGCAAGAAGGCCCTGGATAATGAATAGTAGAGTCCAAGAAGGAAGGTGTGAACCTGACAGTTACTATAGTTGAAATGGGCTACGGCAACTTTAACACTGTGTAGCATTTTTGTATCAAGAGTACCCTCTCCAGCTTGAGCCGAGTCTTTAAATTATGTGTTTGACATGAAACGCACGCACCAACTTCAGGTCGCTGGTAGGCAGCCTCGATCAGGGCGACATGCACAACGTTTAATTTTGCCCAAGTTGTTCCAAGCAGCCTCTCACACATAACTTAATACTTTGCATGTGCCTCTGGGATTAAAGAGTAGCCAGCAGACGTCCAAAACTAAAGGCGACGCTTGATGAGGTAATGACATCGTTTCAGTAATGCAGGCGGCGCTGATTTCTTAAATTACTCTGTCGTCATTAGCACTAGTTCAACAGCATCCCCCCTTGTGCTGGTGTAATTAATGACATCTTGTGGACATGTAGAAGTAATTTTTGACGTGTCAGGTGGCTGTCGCGTGCAAGTGCCTGTATAATTAATAGTGGGCTTCTTGCCCTGGGTCAAGCTGCTTGTTTCTCATCTCGCTGCTGTCAACTTGTCATGCTTCTTCTTTAGGTGACAAGCCTTCAGGGTAGGTTATGCTTCACGTAGGCATAGTTTGCATGGCGGGTTGTGTCTAAAGCTGAAAGTGTTGATCGCTGCTCTGAACGGCCGCGCCGGAAGACAAGGGGGGGCGGGCTGTCAGAGAGAAGGGTGAGACATGATAATTGTTTTAATATGCTTGTAGATGCGCATATTTTCACATCAAACTTAGATGTTATTTAAACTGGCGAGGGGGCGCAGGGGGGTAAAAAGCGGTGTCAGCAGAGCAAAATATATTCACCTGTTTCCAGTAAAAACAGACTGTTTCCCAGAGTTAAGCCGAGGTGCCACGGGTGAAACAAGAGAGGCAAAAAATGTTTGAGATTTTCCGTTTGTGAAAGTGATGTTGTAGAAGTGTTGGATGGGTTGTGGACTTGACTCGGTTTTGGATTCTTGAGTAAAATAAGCAGGCAAATTTATGTTTTCCCACCCTCAGCTGAGTCTGTCTCACAATGATACTTTTAAACAGCCAGGGATCGAACCACCAACCTCCTGAGCTTCACCTGCTCAAAATGATTTTCAGTAATAATGTTCTGTTTGTAGCGATTGCAACATATTGATCGTAACATAAAAAGATTGCATGCTTTCTTTACCGACTTTAAAAGAAAAACGCTGTAGAGCTATCACTGATAGCGAGCCATCAGGAGAGACAGGCCGTGAACTCTGTCAGACTCTGCTGAACTGGTCAGGTTTTATATCTCTGTAACGTGTCTTGCACACCTGGTTCAGGCACATTCTTGCAGTTACAGAGAACCTTGTTGGAAACTTGGAAAAATAAAGTGAATTGTAAAGAAGAATTATTGGTAAAGGCTTAAAAAAACTGTCTGCATATGATGAAAGTCTCTGCTGTTATTGTAAAGACGCAGGGAAAGGTTGCTAGAAAGACATTTTTGGGCGTTCCTGCACAATCAGACAGGTTTCGAACAAGTCCAGTTATGTAAACACTTCTTTGGAAGTGAAAGCAAAGGTATGCACCGTGATAGCAGCACGTGCATTTGCTTCAGAGCTACAGCCACTGAACGCTTTTAGCTGCTTTCCACTAAAGCGGTTTTCAGAGGAACGGTTTATTAATTCATATGAAAGACTCAAAAATAATGGAAACAAGTTTATTATGAACATCCAGAAATGACAATATATGGGTAAAAGAGATATTCTTCACCTTATATTTTATTCTGAATGAGCTGTCTGGTCGAGAACTTATCCTCTGTGGACAACAGCTAATATTTCTGAGCCTCTCAGTAGCATATAATGGATTTCTGGTTCAAGACTTTCTTAAATCAGAGATTATGAATGCAGATCAAATTTTAAAAAGCTTTATCAATGTTAGACAATAACTTAAAAGTTAAGACTGCATTGAAGTCTCTCTTCTGCTCTACATAAAGCCTCATTCTCACAGGCCTAGACTGGTTGACAACGACCCTGGCTACCTCCTGTCATTAGAGAAAAATACGCATTCCCCAACTTATTGGAAGTTGCTGGTGGCCATCATCAGGTGAAATTGATTGCAAAGAGGATGCTGTGTCAATACTGTCATTGCTGCAGATGCCTGCAGTTTGCATGGAAGACGCCAACCAGTCTGCAAACACCATTTACTTCATTTCAAAGTGTTTGCAGAAGTCGGCATCTTCCGGGCAAACTACGGGAAACTACCCGTTGCAGTCATAGCAACTACTGCAATCACCAGGTTTTTAGTGCTGGACTCTACCACTTTGCTGCCACTTTTCACACTAGCAACTGCCAGCAACCAGTTGCCAACCAGTTGTGGAATACACACCTTTCAGTAGCAGTCAAGGAGCTACTGACCGGTCTGTAGGCCTGCCTGAGTGAAGCTTTAGCACAGTGACTGCCAGCAAACACTCTCAACTGGTTGGAGAATTTCCCTTGCAGCTGGTGGTTGTCAAGTGGTAGCCAACAGGTCTGTAAGCCTGTGTGACTGACGCCTAAATTATTTAGTCTACAAACAGCAGATTCTGCACATTCTTATGAATAGATCGGTTTAATATGCCGCAGTATTGTGTAGTATACTTTTCCTTCATGTCTGATTGTTTTCAATCAGAGATGCAAGCTTAACATTTTCTGTGGCTTGACATACGACTTGATGAACCTGAATCTTTGTACTGAAGAACCTGCTAATTGGAAAGCTAGTAGAATGCTAATGATACTTCTGAGGCTTTATTTACAACAGCTGTAGCAGAAAGACCAGCTTATTATGCCTACACATGGCAAAATCACGTACAATAGCAGCATTAATTATGAGACGAATGCTGTTTGCAACAGATGCATAATTAGTTATTGTGGCTTTTAATTGGGTTTCTCTGATCACCTTCACACATTTCCTTTTATGACTTAACCAAAAAGCTGCGAGATGTCATGGTTTACACTGTGAGCGTGTCTGAAGTTGGATTTTTCTTGCTGTGCACATTTATGCACACCTGTGCTGCGAGCTTTATAGGCAGGCTGTCCTGTGTAGGTGTATGAGGTGAACAAGTTACTAAGCACCCAGGATATCAACACTGGCAACTCCTAATAGGTAACATTAGACTGAGAGTCAACACTGACTGTGGCTAAGACTGAGCTGTGCTAGTATCAGCCTGCTAACAGGTGGGTGAAGCAGAGAGAGAGAAGCAGAAGGGAGTGTGCTTTAATCCAGGGTGGGGGCACTTGGTGTTGCACTGGGTGGGTAAGGATTTAAGGGGTGGAGCTGCAAAGCTGTGCCTGTGGTTAATGTCTTCCCCAGCTGTTGTTTATTCTCTCCATGTCCATATCTGACTTCACACTTCATATACTCAAGTGTGCAAACACACACAAATGGAAATGGCTGTCTGCAAGTGCCTAAACATATAAATTCTGTACACACAGGCACTGGAAATCACAACGAATCCACGCCAGATATGCCTCATACTTAATTTCTGCTCGCTCCTTCTGTTTTTCCTCCATTTCCATCTCCGTCCTCCGTTCTCTCCGCTCGCATATAAGCAGTCACCGTGTGTCTGTCTCGCCTCGGGACCTATTGATTTCTTCCTGTTAGAAAAAAGACAACATTTAAACATCAGACTTAGAGGCCTCAGAGGAGCTAGCTTTGTTGTTTCTTTCCCTCTGTGTGTGCTCTGTGTGTTCTGTTGTTTTCTTTTCACCACAGCAGATCGTGTTCCCCACCGATGACCAGCGCAGGTGCAGCACGGGTAGTGTTACAAAGTCACCATCGGTCTCCTTTTTCACCATTTGGAAAATAACATTTTCCACAACAACCCAGGAACTTAAAGTCTTTGTAAGCTGATATTGATACTAGTGTTTAAAGCATAAACTGTATAAAAAAGATGGGTGGATTTGACTGAAAAACCAAGGGGCTCTGACTCCAATATGGTAGCGCTTGTAAATCACAAAGTGGGCCTGCTGTAAAGCAAACGGCGTCTTTATCGTCCTTTTTGACTCTAATGGGGACCGTAATTCAAAAAGGAACATTGTGTTGTAATAAATATGACTTGAAACTAAAACTAATGACCATAAACTCATCAGGAACGTGTTTACTGAGGCCACAGATCAGCGACCCGAGGGCCATTTTCTTGTAGACAGTTTTATAGATGGGCTTTCTTCTGCACTTAGTTTCACACTGCTGGCCAAGGTAACTTTACTATTCAGACATCCTTTTTATACAGTCTATGTTATAAAGTGATATTTAGCCTGACAGTTGGTGCTGATACCAGTCCATATTCTTTTGTTTATTGGGTTTTAGTTATTTCCCCTCTTTCTGTCAGGTGAGATGGCTTTAGTTTAAAAAAACAAGTTTTAACGTCAGCTGTTGGCAACATTCAACCTTTAACAAGCACCTAACATAACCGACGAATATCAACCACTAAATACGGAGTTATTACTTTCTCATAAGCTGACATCAATCAACAAGATAGCTGATACCAATATTTGATACTACTTACAAACGACTTAAAAACTCTCCAGATTATAAAATTGGAGCAAAAACAGTGACTTTGAGCGAGGATGCGCTCTCTGTATCAAAGGCAGTTTCTCAGTGCGACTTTGTGCGACTTTGTTATAGAGGGCTGTCACAGTTTACCCCACTTGTCATGTAACTTGACATCAATAAATTATGTGGCTGCTGACAGTCGAGCATGATCGGCCTGTCAGGAGTCTACCTCTCATGTTTAGCGTCACCTGTTAGCTCTTTGTTAGACAGCCAGAAAGTGTGCTTTTCATTTGATCGAGTTGGTAAATAATTCCCTGCTTGTGTACTCAAAAATATCGCCACGCAGTGTCCTCTCTATAAGTAACACATGAGGTTACTTATAGCTGAGCTGCATTGCAGCTGCAAATCGCTCATGATTTGATCTGTATGAAGCCGGGATTAAAGTCCTCTGGACATTTTACATCTTCTTCTCTCTGCCGGGCTTCCTCACCACTACAGCTGCTCCCCACTTTCATTCAAGTTAGAGATCACATGAATTAATTGCACGGCGAACACTGTGTGACCCATTTTATGATGGACCAGATGAACTGAGAAGTGTAGGGTGTGTGTGTGTGTGTGTGTGGGGTACGGAGCTCCACTGCTACAGTAAAGGTTTTTCCGTGTATCGTTCTGACATGTTGGGTTCACTTTTTAAAGGCTTGCAGCTTTGTGTGGCAGATTGTTGCCATCGTGTCATTTTAACGACCTCGTGCAGAGATCTAGAGGAAGCTGCCTAAATTCTTTAAGCCATCATTTATTCATATTTACATGCAATTCATGCTGGAAATATTCGGACAGTCGCACGGTGTTTGTAATTTTGCAGCCATCGCAATAGATTTTAGCAGCCCGAAAGTTTATGAAGGAAGATGATTCTTAGTAAATCTCCTGATCTCAGTCCAGTGGAGCATTACTGAGGGAGGAAAGGAAGACTCCAGGCAGAAGGGCATTTCCTGCACGCACTTATAAACATTAACATTTTGTTTCGATCGCAGTTTTGAATTTAAACTGAAAGTGAGCTGTTCAGTTTCGGCTTAATTGATACTTTACAAATTTTTTGTGGTGGCATACGGAGCTCAAATTGTGCCAGTGTCCAAACACAAACTGTTTCTGCTGTTCATTCCCTTAAAAAAAAAAAAAAAGGTCGAGCTTCAGACATTTCAGAAAAACTGTCCTGAAATCCTGACTTGCAGAAATGATGTCCTTCAGATTTCCTGTTTTTAAAAGTCTATCAGCTCTTCACTATTTGCAAACATCAATGGTATTTGAAAATACTACTGGGTGATTGATCCATACTATAATATACTGATGCTGTATTATGAAACCTGGCTGTGTTATTATCGATAATATGCATTCTCTGCAACTGAATATCAGTTTCTGACCGAAGGATTGAAAGATCATTTTTGACTTTTATAGTAAAAACACCAAGAGCTTAAACCAAAGCCGATGGCAAAGTGTGGCTTAAAAACTTTTAAATAGGAGAATAGTTTATACATTTAATCAAGGACATTTATTGGGGGAAACAAAGCCACCGCTTTGACGCAGAGCGGGATATTAAATTGTGAGGAAAGAGCTCTTTTACATCCTCGCTCTTAAGCTAATCACTCTGTCTTCATAGAAAGTGTTTCTTCCTTTTTGGCCCCTCTTTCTTCCCTTCCATCTCCCTTCCTCTGAGATCAGAGCTCGCGGGCATCCGGAGGGGGTTTTATTTTCTTTTTCTGTCTCTTTTTTTTATATTGGACTTCAGCCTTTCAGTCTCTTCTTTTGAGGATTTCGCACAGAGTTGTGGGTTTAATCTGAGCAGCTGTGAAAAGAGGAAAAGTGGAGGGGAGAGGAAAATCGAAAAGAAGAAGAAGGGGGGGAAAAAAGAGCGAGTGGGTAGAAATGAAGCCAGTGAGGGATGAAAGGGTGAGGTGGTGAAGAAAAACAAGGGTGTGGTTGATGTAAAGAGCGAGAGATGCTGGAAGGAGAGGAGGGATGTGACAGACAGAGAGAGAGAGAGAAAGGTGAAAGGGGTGTGGTCGTGATAGAGCGAAAAGAAAGGAGTGAGGAGAGGCGGGGCTGAAGCAATGGAAAGACGAGTGGACCGGGAGGGAAATGGAAGGGAGTTGGTGGTGGGTGGGGAACGAGTGGAAAAACATGGAGTCAGCTGATGGCTCCCAGTTTCCATGGCAACGCTTGGCCTTTCCCACCCACTCTCTTTCTCTCTCTTTCTCCTGTCTCGTTCTGTGCCTCACCCACTCCCTCACTTCTTTCACACTTCATTTTCTTTTCAGTTTTTTCCCTTTTTTTAAAGACCGTCTCAGTATAATCACGTTACAGCCCAGCTTCTCTTCGCCCATCTCCTCTCTTTTTTTTTGTCCTACCTTCTCATCTTCTCTCTCCTTTCTTTTTCCTATTTGCCTATAAAGTGCTCCTTAAATCCCTCCTCACCTAAGCCGAGTTTCACGCAGGTGCGGCATGTTCCTTTCCTTTCCTCGCTCATTACTTTGTTTTGTTTTTTTGCTTGTTCAAGCCCACTGCATTAGACCACAGTGTAGAAGGTGAGCATTGATATGGATTAACCATTGCAAATCGTATCTACAAACAAAAATCAAGACGCTAATCTATTTTAAATCTTCACGTGTCCTGTAATGCTGTAAAAAGGGGGAAAAAGCAGAACAACAGGTTTGCTCTGTTGTAACTCTGGCTATTTGGACATGACGCTCACCGACAGGGGAAAGTTGTTTACCACTTATATTTGTGCCGATGCCACTGCCACAGCCTCCAGCTGAACTGTGTGACCCGATAAAAGGGCGTAGCAGAGTCTCCACCCTCTCCTCCTCACCCAGAGCCAAACTGTGCTCAGCTGAACTGGACGGAGGCCAACTCCCGGACTGGAGGCTCGCTGCTGCTCCCTCTCGCTCCAGTTCTCCCGTGTCTCTTTCACTCTTCCTGTGTCTTTTTTATTTTTTTATTTTAACTCTCTCCCTCTCACACAGTACCAGTCTCTCTCTGTACCCATGCAGCCCTTCACTCTCTTCTGTCTCCCTCACTTTCTCCTCCGCCCCCCCACCCAGTGTACCACACTGCAGCCATTGTTCCCTGTGCTTTCGAGCTGCATGGCAGCCGAGTCCTGGCTTGCTGTAGATGCAAAGGGACAATATGAAAAACCACAATGCCTGTTATAAGAAAGCATTTTCCTTTGCATGAAGCATTTCTTCAAAGCAAACCTTAACCAATCGCTGTCTGTCTTCATTCACTGAAGAATGAGGTCAGGCCATGAAAGATGTATGCCCAAAGGGTTGAGGAGGTTGCAGAAGCATCTCTCATTCCATAATTTTCTTTTAATTATATTTTAAATTCTTCTCCTATGGCTGACGCGTCTGACTACTACAGTACCCACGAGTCTCAGCATCATTCGTTATGTATCAAGCCTGTGATAAAAGTATACCATCATATTTCCTAATATGATCCTGGCATTGCGTTTGAGTCGGACAATGAATTGTTCTACTCTTGTGAATATTGATGAAAGTGCACACTTTGGTTTTTCCTGGTGAAATTTGGTGAATGTTTTACACAAAAATTGATAGCATTTGTTATTTGAGTTATTTGTTATTTGCACATTGAATGATGGTCCTGATGACAACCAGCAGTGTTTCTCTTCCATCCTGCCCAGTATTTTACACCTTATCTGCTCACAAATATATGCATTAATGGTGTTCTTTGCCATGACCATGTAACACACAGAGTGACTGCAAAGCAGAGAGAGATACAAAGATTCAAGGTCACCTGTTGTATTCATAACCAGCGCTGTATTTGCATGGACTCTAGTAGAGTAGCTTTGCATGATTCGATTCAGAATAATCTCCAGTAATCTTACAGCTTGATGGGCCTTGATGTAGCCACTGCCTCAGTTCTCTCTTTCAGGCTCTTAAGCTACTTGTTTTTGATTTTTGCCCCAAACAACAGTAAAAATGAGCATCTACCATTGTATCAGTGTGTAATATTAGGTCCCTGTTTAACTACTGTTTCCTCTGCTGTTGTGTTCATTACTGTGGGTTGTTTGGCTCCTGCTGACTTTTTAAACAATAAACCAGCATGCATTAGCATTTTTTCTTTTTTGGCATGCTACACATAACTATGATTACTGCTTCTAATTAATATATCAGATCGCTCTCCTTTGAGAATAAAAATCAAATTATGTTGAGGATATAAGTTGCCAGGTTTAGAGTAAAATCTGGAATAAAACCAGTCAACTTTAGTTTGCTGAAGCTGAGTTATCGCTTAGTCCTTTTCTTTCTAACCTTTTCTTATATCTTCTTGTCCACCGTGTCCTCTCTAGCAGGCAGATATAGGTGATGACGGCTCACAGCCGAAAGACCTGAAGGTGAAGAAGGAGTGCAAGACGGAGCCCTCCTCGCCTCATCCGAGCCCCACTGAGGACCAGACTGAGCCCGTTGACCTTTCGCTCAACAAACCTCGCTCCGCTTCGACAACGAGCACCACAGTCAACCCAGCTCCCAGCAGCGCTGTGACCCAGCCCAGCCTGTCAGCCACACCTGTCCCCTCTGCGGTACAATCGATAGGCTCCATGGTAACTATAAACTCCTACCTTCTGTGGATTTAGAAGTGTAAGGCGCGGTAGAGTTACAACCACTCATTTTCATCGCTTCTTTTCTCTCCAGGTCCTCTCTCCAGGATCCATCTTAGCCACGCAGGGCGCTGGAGGCCAGCAGATTCTCCACGTTATCCATACAATCCCCTCAGTGACCATGCCCAGCAAGGTGGGTCAGCTGCAGACCATCCCTGTGGTGGTGCAGTCGCTGCCTGTTGTCTACACCACCATGCCTACTGACGGTGTCGCCACAGCAGCCATTACGGTGCCGCTGATAGGCAGTGATGGGCGCTCTGAAGGATCTGGTGAGTGTACAGTCATAACCTCCAAGGGGGCAACACCAGTGCAGTATAGCTTCTGCTTTTAGCAACAATTGTCTGTTTCATATAGACCACTTTCAGTCTTCAGTTGCCTAAATATCCAGACTTTGTACTAAATAAGATTTATAAATACAGTATATTAGTCAACATGAGCTCGCTCATTGACAGCTGATGTGATAATGTCAGCTGACAGGGTTTGCTAATGTTTGCACTTGTCGTTTGGCTTAGTTAGCAAGGTGCATCTGCAATCACTGCAACATGCATTTCCACTGCATTAAACGTCGTGCCTTAAAACAATATATACATTCGAAAGTGCAGCTGGATGAGGAATAGAAACCAAACTTGAACCTATAGGCTGGAGTCGAGGGGAGTTCACTCCGTTTCGGAGGCAGGCTCAAGGGGACATTAGAGGAACTGCAGTTTTTGGTTAGGCTTCTTTTTTTAACCCCATATTCACTGTTCTTGGGTTGGATAGACTGGTTGGTCTAACCAGTCAGGAGCCAGTGATGTAGTTCAACATGAGGCAATAACCAGCCTGCATAGCCCGTGTTGATCTAACACAGGTTTGGTGCAATCTTGGAGATTTTGTTTTCTTGCTCTTGCAATAGAAACATGACATCACCTTTCTTAACATTAAAATAAAACTTGGCTTTGCATACTCAAATTTAGCACCGTGCTAAATATTGGCCAATGTATTCTATTGGATCTAAGAGTCTTATGTTGGTTTTTTTTGTGTTTGGTTTTTAAGGAGTTGTACAGTCATGAAGCAAAGGTTGAGTTCTTACATGAAACCACACAAATAACCTCTGAATCCAGGATATTATTTAAAGATGCAGTCTCAGAAACTTAGAATTAAACCTTTAAGAATACAAAGGAGCAGGCACTGCTTTGTAGAGCCACCATGTTGACTTGCCATCTTGATTTACATCCCTCCACCTCCCTCCACTAAGATAAGGATCATACCTATTTTTTTTATCAGCCCTTCACCAAGTAAGTGAAAGGAAATTTGAAAACTGCAAAAACTGCAATAATTCTGTTATTAATGCTTGTAGTTTTGCATTTTGGCTGTTATGAGAAGCAGACCAAATCATGCGTTTAAACGGGGGTAGGAAGATGTTTTACTTTGCAGTGACAGAGCATTTTAGAACCTCTTTCTTTCTTTAATGTGCCATGTTGAAACAGGATGTTAAGAAGGAACGTGGCACCGCGAATGTTTATTTAATACGTCACAATATCTGTAATGAAAATACTTGTAATTTGAGATGAGCGGTAGACCTCTGCTCTTTAATGTCAGTCTTCCTCTTTTGACTGTCACGCCTGGCGTTGCATGGTTCTGTCACCGCTGCTTAAACTGTCATTTATGGAGGTGGGGGGGGGGATCTCAGTCTCAGTGGAACACAGCGTTTCTCCCAAAGGAGCTGGTGTCTGTTTGTGGTTGGTGATATGTTTGATTTGCCTTCTGTCTGCCTGTCTATCTTTGTCATTCTGGAAATTCTCCATATGTGCCAGATGATTGATGGCGTCGTCTAAATGTGGAAAACTGCAGAGAGAATTGTTACATATGTTGCAGAGAAGTGGCTAAAATTCTTCAGTGAGCCTCTGAGCAGCTGATTTTCTCATATTCTGTAATGTAAATAGCCAAGAATGCCCCACTAAAATAGTCATGTACAAGCTGACTACTTAGCATTTGTCTGGACTGTTATTAGTCAGCAGTGTCTTAACCTCCCAAGTGTTCCTGTCGGTTTTCACTAAACAACAGCAAATATCTGTCAATCCCTGTGTCCACACGACCGGACGCTCGACATTTGCCCAGGCAAGCAGGCAAAATAGACCTCCGCCCCTTTAACTGCAGTCGAGTCCCTGGGCAAAGTCGGCAGAGTTCACCTGGACTCTGATTCACAACAACACAGTCTGGACTGAGGAATGTAAACGAGGCAGGCAGTGAATCTCAGAAGAGTCTGCAGCACACAGACTGGCCTGAAGATGCTCTCAGACTGTTACTCATCCATGCCAGGAGCTGTTGTGTGTTTGTGTTTTGATTAACGTTTTTGACCTTTTCCCAGTTTGTCTCAAACCCCTTTTAGAAAATACAAAATACCCAATACATTAAGTAATATGACCGTAAATGCTCTAGCAATGTTAAAAGATAAGATTGATGTTTATTTTTTAATTAGCGTTTAATCAGCATTTATTTATTTATATTTGTTCTAATCTCTGTGTTTGTTTTTGTTTGCACGAAGCACCTCGCGTCTGCAACAGCAGCAGTTTCATGACTGAAGGCAACTACTTTGTTTATTATTTGCGGCGCCAGTCAAGCAACAGGCAGAAAGTTAAACACGAGTCACGCCGAATGGCTGCTCGCTCGTTTGCGTTCTGAAGCGCAAACTCATAGAGGAACGAGAAAGAAAGTACAGATAGACACAAGTCAGGAGGAAATGAAACATAGTACAATAAACTGAAGTATACTGTAATCAAATGAAGTGTGAGGGTAACTAAAGCTACACTGTGTTCAAATGGATTCAGAAAATACGAATAAATGATGATATGACATAAAAAAATGTGTGCAAAAAAAATGAATT
>NW_005187416.1:3394895-3402366 GCF_000239375.1 Pundamilia nyererei
TCTGCGAGTGCTCTGGCTTCCTTTCACAGTCCAAACACACGCAGTCAGTCGGGTGATTATTATAAAAGCATAAATGAGCCGACACATCTCTCAGAGTCCACGCTTTGTAAGCTTTGCCTGTAGACTCTATGCTCTCGTCACAGCATCCATCAAACACGTATCTTACTGTCGCTCTGCTAAGACACGCATTGTTTACTTGCTCGCACAGAAAGCTGTTGTGTAGTAGATGGGGATCACAGGGCTGGAGGGCAGAGGCGGAGAGTAAAAAAGTTAAAGTTGAATGAATGTTTTTCTGAAGTTTTCTTATGTTTTTTGCTTGATGCTCAAAAGTAACCAGTCATCCTCCTCTGGTTAAAAGATGTAGTTTTGTTGTTTTCTATTTACGTGTCTAGCTCTGTTGATTTCTACGTCCTGTTTGGTGTCTTCGTGGGGAGTTTTTGATGCTGCACACAGCAAACTTCAGAAACTCAGGATGTATCTATATTTGAAATTCCAGCCTGAGGGCTGTCATGTGTATGCTTATTGCTATTGAAGGTAACCGTGATAGTTGTTTTGGTTCTGATACTGACTCTCTCTACATCTGCCTTTATTCCTATTTTGAGCTAAATTCATTTGCCAAGAAGAGACAAGACGCACCTTACTGATAACATTTTTCTTTTTTTCCTTTTTTTTGGTTGGTTGTTTTTTTTTCCAAAGAGTCTTTGTTTAAACTTATTTTAAACGGGTACAGAAATTCTAATATTGTGACAGCCCCTCCAAAAATTAGATATAGGGTTAGCCTAAGGGGTTTGGGGTTGGAGAAGTATTATTTCAGTCCACCCCTGCTCCTTTATTACCTTTCTATTAGATCAAGTAGAACAGAATTCAGTGAAGTAATAACAAGCCCTTTTGTAATTTTTGCTGCCATTGTAACAAAGCTGCTGGTTTGGTGACAGCACAATATCTGATATCCTTTTTCTTTGAATTGTTGTCCTTTAAAAACCGCGATAACTGGGCACGTAAATCCTAACCTCTTGGAAAATGATCTAAATTCAGTGCACATGCCGCGTGCCAGTAGGTCAAACTAATTAGTCATCATGAAGGCCCTCTTTCTCTCCAAATAAACTGCCCACCTCTCCATAACTCATTGCCTATCTGTTTACAATTGGTATTCCTGTCAGTGAGTAATGTGCTGACATAACATCATGTTTCATGTTGACTTGCAGTCTTTCTGTATTGAAGATTAACTTTAGATCAGGCTTGTTTCTGCAGTGCTGCCCTGGTTGCCACACCTAACAGTGATGCTGCGGGGAAATTACTTAACCTGGTGATCTATATGTCTGTCTGGGGTCAGAGTTTTATTTTGTGATTTGATTGTACTTTTCATTTGACTTCAGTAAAGGAGCAAAAGCACTTTAACGACAGGTTAAGATGCAAGATACTGAGGCACTAAGGACTGTGTAATCCACACAATATGATGTACTTAAAACTAGAAATGATCTCAAATGTTGGTAGTATGAAATGTAGGGCGACCGTGGCTCAGGCAAGCGCATCTGTAACCGGAAGGTCGCCAGTTCGATCCCCAGGCTCTCTGTCCTGGTTGTTGTGTCCTTGGGCAAGACACTTCACCTACCGCCTACTGGTGTTGGTCAGAGGGGCCGATGGCGCGATATGGCAGCCTCGCTTCTGTCAGTCTGCCCCAGGGCAGCTGTGGCTACAACTGTAGCTGCCTCCACCAGTGTGTGAATGTGAGAGTGAATGAATAGAGATTGACAGACCACGTGACTTTCGCGCATTGAATGCCGGGAACTCGTGGCAAAACAATCCAAGTACCGCATCAAATGCAAGCATTTGCAGCACCGCAAAACGTTCATTCTCCGGTTCCAATAAATTCTTGCTTTTTCTTTGCCCCCCAAAAAAGGAATGTACAAAACGAAGGAGAACAATGCCGGTCCGTACAAAGACAGACTTGATGAAAAGTCAAAGAAAAGATACGAGGAAAAAAATCAAAGGAGTGAAAGGGTCAGACCCTTACGAGCACACAGAGTGGACAAAATATGTTAGCGTGCTGCCCAACTTTCACCACGCTCATATTTATAACTATGTGGTTCTTGGAGTGAGTGCATGCACTCATGAAGTTTAGTAACTTCAGGTCACTGCAACAAGCCCAGGTACAGTTTACCGACGGATGGGTGCAGGACCTTGAAATGCACCGTGTAGAACGAAAGACCATCGTACCTATCATAAGTTTACCAGTCTCACAAATCATCTTCATAAATACACATTCGTTAACTGTTTATTAATAGGACCTTTGAGCTCAACGATAATTAATTAGTAGTGGAAATAATTTCTGGTAGCATTACAGAAATGTAGCAGTGACAATAATATTGTATGCTGTAATCGCACTGGGCTATTAGTGATACAAAACAACTGTTTTACCCTGTGAATACAACGCAATGTTGTGTCAGGACAATTCACTATTTATGCACAATAAACAAAGGAGCATAGCGCGACAATTTCTGTTCAGCGCCAGACTTGCTTGTAACCTATATCACCAATTATGTTATGAAAAATGACGTATTAACTACTACAAAACTCTGACCTTTGTGTAAATGCTTGGAGCAGACTAACATGTGAGCTGGAGTGTTCTGGGATGTTATATTTGGTCTTTGAATGGCTGCAATCCAGGCCATCCGTTGGCTCTTTGTTACTTCGGAAACACGGCTCGAACAATTTCTCTTCAACGACGTGATCCGATAACAACCGATCTCTTTACCCGTCGGCTTCCCGTGGCTGTCATGCGACTGGCTATTGCAGTTAATAATACAACAGCTTCTTGCCATTTTTTTGTGTTTCTTTTTATCGCTGTGTAACTGATTTAAATTGAAAGCCTGCGTGCGCTAGTACCTCTTGCCACGAGTTCCCAGAATTCTTTGCGGTTTTACCCCTGAATGACGTCACATTTTCAATCTCTATAGTGGAATTGTAAAGTGCTTTGGGTGCCTTGAAAAGCGCTATATAAATGCAATCCATTATTATTATTAGAGATATTTGTGGTTGGTCTGTTAATTCTTTGGTGTAACAATGCTTCTTGACAATAAATCTTATAATGTTGGAAAGCCATTCATATCTGTTTTAATGGTGTCACATTCAAAATGGGTTGAGCAGCAAAGTTGAGTATGTGAGTTACGCTCATACATCCTTTTCTTCAACTAGCATTGCCACAAGTCAGCCAGTGTGGTTGTGTTGGCAGCAGAATAAGACGATTGGCAAGGGCAGAGAAGATTTGGCTAGTTTTTCATGGATGCAGCGCACATACTCTCAACTCTGCTGCTCAACCCACAAATACATGTTCTTTAGAAATAAACAAGCTTTTCAATGGTATAAGATTCATTGCCAAAAAACATTGTTACAGCAAGGTAAAGACCCTACAATAATACAGAGAAAAGCCAACAATTACATGACCCCCCCTATGAGCAAGCATAGTGCTTGTACAAATGCAGAGTGGTGTATAAACAGATGGTGAGTGAAAAAGGTTAGTGGAGAAGGAACACTCAATGCCTTCTATGCCTATTGCAGTGTAACTAACGCAGGATTCGGCGTTACCTGATCCAGCCCTAACTACAACAGCCGTAACAGAGGAGGGGCCTGGAAGTTGAAGGCTCTGCCTCCCATTATACTTTTCCTAGGAACTACAAGTAAACCTGCAGTCTGAGAACAAAGTGCTCTATTAGGGCGATATGGTCCTATGGGGTCTTTCAGATAAGCCTGATTATTCAGGACCTTATATGTGAGTAGAAGGAGATATGTGTAAATTGGACTCTGGATTAAACAGGGAGCTGATGAAAAGAAGCCAATATGGGGCAAAAAAAGCTCTCTCTCATTCTAATCCCTGCTTTGATGGTGTTGATGGAGCAGTTTCCAGTTAACAGTTTGTTCACTGCTCAAAACATCCTCTAAACAATCTAAAGTCATCAATCAAGTGAGCGAGTGAGTGGATAACTGAAGTCGTAGTTATCCTGTAAACCTGTTTTCTGTGTACGTTTCACATCCCTGCGCTGAGAGGAAACAAAGAGCGTAGTTGTGAGCACGACGAGGGGAGCGAGCAGACAACACGGAAACTTGGATTTCTTTTTTTTTTCTTCTCCCATGCGAAGCGAACGAGCAGCAGACAGCTGACATTGGCAGCTCACGCGCCGAGTCGTCGAGTGGGAGGAAAAGGAGAAGGAGGCTAGATAGGTGGGCGCACAGCGAAGGCAGCGAGGTGAGGCGGAGAGGTGGTGGTAGCGGGGAGGGGGGGCGGTCGGGTGAGGAAGCACGAGGAGGGTCAAAAGGAGAGGAGATGGGTCGTTCTGCCTTTGAAAGAGGAAGGCAGCAGAGGAGGGTGGGGGTGGCTTTATTGTCTCCAGAGACAAAGAGCACCACTTTTTTTTTTCTTTTTTGGTGCATGACCCTCCCCACACCACCACTGCCACACACACACATTCATACAGATATATATACACACTCCACCCAAATTCCTTGCGTCACCCTTCCAACCACCCCACCCCTTCTTGCTCTCTCCGGGCTGGGTGGACTTTGAACAGTGTGGCTGCCACATTCCTGCACAAAGAGGAGGAGGAGGAGGAGGGGAAGGGGGGGGGGGCACTTTGAGATCTAGCAATTAATCGACCCGGCCTGATTTCATTGAAGGTGCATTAAAAATCAAAATCATACATATATAAAGTTCTCTGTGTCCAGTCTGGTGGCGTTTAGGTAGCATCTGGTCTCTTGTAAAGCTTTGTTTTTCTTTTTAGGCCATGAAACTAACACATCAGATAACAAGAAACTGCAATAATCTCCTTTTATACAATGACTTTTCTGATGTGGCGGTGTGACGAGGCCATCCTCCCTTTACATATTAGCTGATGAGGACATGAATTTACACTTCCAGAGCCAAACGAGCAGCTGGAAATGTCTTGAGAGTGGTTAACTCTCCGTAATCAAGAATTCAAAAGCAGGACCTTCGGTTTAAAATCTAAACGTCTTCCTTCCTTTTGTGAGAATTTCGAACAGCTTGCCAATCCTCGAGGACGCGCGCCGAAGCTTTCCGATAGCTCTGGGAAATTTGTCTTTCACTTAATTGCTAATTAGCATTGTCTGTGAGTTCAGCTTTTTTTTCTTCCCATTAACAGCTGTTCACATCATCTTCCTCCTGCTGTGACATTGTAAAAGGTTGTTGAAACTGAAAGTAAAAGACAACCACTGGAAGATGCTTCTTTTAATAGAAACTGGAGGCTAAAACAGGCATTTTGAGAAAGATGGAGAAAACAAGCAGACATGCAGAGGAATCCAGCGTGGGGTTTGGCCTCAGATTTGATCCATTTTGCAGCCATGCAGACCACACCTAATCCTACACACACACTTGGAGCAAGCCTTTGTCTTGCTAAGTTGCTGGAAACCAGACATTGCTGTTAAGAAGTTATTAACCCCCTGCTGTTCTATTCTCTCCGTTTCCACCCCCTACCCCCAACTTCTTTTTTTTCCTCCTCCCTCTCAATTCCATGGCCCCACAATTTTCCTTCATCTGTTTCTACCACTCTATGTCCTTCTATTCACTCTTTACACCCATCTTCCTTTCATCCTTTCCTCCCCGCAGTTCGGATCAAGCCAGGTTCAACATCTCCAGTGGAATATCAAAGTGAAAGCGATGCAGAGAGCGGTACAGAGTCTGGATCGGCTTCCATCAGCGCCCAGAGCCTTGATGCGGGGTGAGTCTTCGATGCAGATGGACGCATCAAGCACAATGTATTTAGCCACACCTGTAAAATCTTACGTGCAATCAATAAATATAAAACAAATGAAAGATGCATTCATGAAATGTTGAATGCAGGTCTTCAGACACAGTCACCCTGGTGCCCCATTATTTGGAAATGCTCAGAGCCCAGTATGAACGATTATATTTTCTAGATCTAAGGTTTCATAAGCTGATAACCACAACAATGAGCAATTAAGGATACAAAACTAGATATCAGCAGCAATTAAAATGTGATGCATTGACAGGAAAGTGGAGATAGCTCAGGGATCCTGACAGTACGCTTAAGAGTGCAGCCAACATTTTGTCTTTAACAATAAGCCAGTCAAAGCCCTGAGTTCTCCTCTAGCGAGTTGAGAGCTTGTACTTGAGAAAGGAAGTAGAGCATATTGAAACGTTATTGAATGGCCATAGTCTCAGTTCAGAACAGGAAATGGTTATCTCGCATGTTAAAGTCCAGTGGGTTTCTTTTTTTGACCCCTCCGTCCACCCCAACCTCCTTCCTGCACGGTCTCTTCGCCTCTTCATCACGTTGCTTGTGCAAGTTATAAGTTGCACAATAAATAAGGTTTATTGTGGTTTCACACCTTTATCAAATGACAGAAAACCTGGTATGCAGACTGTTGCAGACCCAGTTCTTTATTGTGAAGTGCCACTAGGAGGCAGTGTCAGATGTTTGGTACAAGGATAAGTATTTTAGGTTTGTGCTCTCGATGGTTCTTTTCTGTAGCCTGACGCTGCGATGAAAGGAGAAGTCATAACAGACAAAGAAGTTCTTTGTAGTGACTTGTGAAGCTAGATTGTTGGCTCCGTGCAGGTGACTCTCCATAGCCTCTCTTTGCATAGACATAGGGTTCCTCAAATGGGCAGCAACATAGATCTTTAAAACCTGCATAAGTCTTGATCTCCTGGTGGCAAGTTGAAGTACTGCAGCAGAAAAAAATTGTGACAGAAAAGCACTTTTTGGAGACGCCAACTGTAAATCAGATGTCTGCAAAACTGTCGGAAAGGCATAAATCCATGTGTAATGACTGCTGATAATAGGACTCGGCAGGGTCAGCAAGAGGGACTCTAATGCACAGCAGGGTTTATGGGAAATTCTTTCTCTGTGTGGGGGTCACCTCCCTCGCCTGCAGGCTCCTGACTAATTACATTACTGCAGCACTGCCATGACTGGATGCTTATATAACCTTATATAACCCTCTGTACAGCAGAACACACTGGAGACGCCCAGACTGTAACACAGGAAGACAAGTGGGCGCATGTGTGCGTCGCAAGCGCTCTATAGACATAAATTAGGACATTTAGCCCTCCAGAGGAAAGCGCGGACATGTGAAAGATTGTTTTATATCGCAGGGTAAAGGGTGGTGTGCCGCTGGAGACTGTGTTTATTAGAGAATCAGGACGTAGCTCCGGCCACACCCAGTGGGCGAGGCTGCCTGACTAACTGAAATTCAGGGTGTGGGCGTTGACAGTTTGCTCAGCGCCCTTATCTAGTGTGTGTGTGTGTGTGTGTGTGTGTGGGTGTGAGAGAGAGAAAGTGTGTTTCAGAGTACAAAAGTAAGTCTTTTGTGGATTTTGTGTCTTTTAAAGTGGTTTAAGGAAGATTATTTGTGATTTTCTGTGTGTGTGTGTGTGTGTGTGTGTGTGTGTGTGTGTGTGTGTGTGTGTGTGTGTGTGTGTGTGTGTGTGTGTGTG
>NW_005187416.1:3402386-3404864 GCF_000239375.1 Pundamilia nyererei
TGTGTGTGTGTGTGTGTGTGTGTGTGTGTGTGTGTGTGTGTGTGTGTGTGTGTGTGTGTGTGTGTGTGTGTGTGTGTTGCAGGGCAGGGCTGTCCCAGAGCAGGGGCATAAACAAGCTTATGTAATGCAGTTCACCGTCACACCTCCTTGTAAAGAGGGACATCAGCGGTGTTATTTTTTTAGTCTTTTTGTTTCCAATCAAATGTATTTAAAGTTTGACTGCCTGTAAATATGAATATGAGAATTCACACAGCTGATTCTTGGAAAACTGAAGCATCATTTAAGAGGAAGAAGTCAAAGGTAGAAAAAGGGCGACAAAGAGGAGTGCTGATGGGTTAATTTTGAGTTTATCTCATGGGTTTAAGGAAAGAAGGGAGTAAAAAATAAGTTTAAAGGTGAAACGATTCAAGACAAATAGAGGGAAGGGGAGGAATATCGAAATGGAGCTGTGTGACTTTCTGATGCCCCCTGGTGGCTAAATCGGTGTTAAGTTCTCCTGAACATGATGAGAGAAGAAGAAGCGTTTCTCAACAGAATCGTCCTTTTCCTCTTTCGGTGTCTCAGGTCGGTTATGGACTTGGAGCCCGTCGATCCAGATTCGCCAGACATCAAGAGGCGGCGGATCCACATGTGCGACTACGAAGGCTGCAAAAAAGTTTACACCAAGAGCTCCCACCTCAAAGCCCACAGGAGGATACACACAGGTGAGCTCGGCCCTAGAAACGCATCACAACAACGCCACAAATAAATCAGTGCAGTCCAGGTGTTCTTTGAAAGGAGCAGTTCATCTCCAGGTGAAGACCAGAATCATTATTTACAGATTACTGCAGGGTGATCTTTAAGGATTAAAATGGCCCCTTTACAGAATTTAATGTAACCTCCGGTGGCTCAACATTTGTCAGTGCACAGTTCACGTCTTATCTGCTCTCAGCAGACAGTAGTTTTTCCCTAATCTGAAGGAGATTAGGGAAAAAGTGCCCAATGGTATTTTTTTTCAGACAGGTTTCCTGAGGTAAGACACTGTTAAGGTGTGTGTAGGAAGGGTAAGCAGGATTTGGCTGTTTGAAGCTCCTGTGTTGAATATTATCTTAATTTTATTCTACGATCATACAGTGATTGACATGATTAGGTAGAGTAATTGTAGTAAATAACCTGTAGTAAATAAATTGTTTGCTCAATTTCGTCCACCATCGTCCTGACCCTCCTCTTCCTTCTTTAACCTCCTTCCCTGCCTCCTTCCTGCTAACTCCTCTCCTCGTCTCTTCCAGGAGAGAAGCCCTACCACTGTACCTGGGAAGGCTGCACCTGGCGCTTCGCCCGCTCCGACGAGCTGACCCGACACTTTCGCAAGCACACCGGAATCAAACCCTTCCGCTGCACCGAATGCGACCGCTCCTTCTCCCGGTCTGACCACCTCTCTCTGCACCGCCGCCGCCACGTGATGATGTGAACTCTGACTTCCTTCCTTCCTCTCCCCTGACGCCCCCAGCTCCCTATCAAACTGACCTCTGACCCTTTGATTTCTCAAAAGCCCCTCACAGCACATCTTGTACCAGTGCCCCCACACCTCACACGATACTTCCTGTTTCCTCTCTGCTCTCCTGCGGGATTTTAAACCCACCTTGCAAATAGAAAAAAAAAAGGACTTTACCTTTTCCTCCTCTTCCTCCTCATCTTCATCTCACAGTCATAGGACAATTGTGTCTGTGTGTTTGTTCGGTGGTGGCAGCAGGATGTTTTTTGCTGCGTGTGTGTGTCTGTCATCATTACCGTCCAGCCCAAAGCAGTCCTCTCTACCATCCTCCGACTCAGTCACACAAGATGTTGCCTCCTCAGAAAGAGAAAGGATGGACTGAAGGACATCCAGCAGCAGGGACTTTCATGCTTCCATCCATCCATTACATGCATCAGTCCATCCAAAAGGCAAAGAGGAAGAGGAGGGCTCACACAGATGTCACTTCAGCTGCTCTTTTCTTGATTTACAGTTTTTATTTTGTTCATATCCTGAGTTTGGAATCTACGTGACTCCAAAATTTATTTTCTTGGAAGCTAAAGAGACTTCCGAGGACGCCGCTTCCCGCCACTGCTTTTCCAGGAAAAGTTGTTTTTGAGAACTTTGAGTTTCGTTCCACCCCAGTTATATTTGCCTGAGGCAAATGTGATCTTACTGAGTGACCTTTTGATCAAATAACAGGTAAATAAATATAAAATACAGCATTACGCAAAAATGCTCCAGGTATCATTATAGCTCCTTAAATATTAAGTAGCTGCGACTTGGATGACAGTAAACTGCTTACAATTGCTGAATATTTGGACTGTCTTCGGATTTCAAAGTGGAGCGTAGAGAAGTGCAGTTCCTGGAGTTCTTTAGTTCCTGGTTCTGTTTGTAAAAGTAAAAGAACCAAAACTCATTTATCATAAATTCAGATGAGGTATTTACTTAACTGTGCATATCGGTGTGTGTGTGTGTGTGTGTGT
>NW_005187416.1:3404884-3431486 GCF_000239375.1 Pundamilia nyererei
TGTGTGTGTGTGTGTGTGTGTGTGTGTGTGTGTGTGTGTGTGTGTGCGCTTATTTCATTGACAGCAGCTGAAGTGACGTCAGATGCATCAGCATGTCTGAGGCTAAAACACTGCGCCCCACCCTCCCATCGCCATTCGCCTCCTTCTGCCCTAAACCCCCGCCACCTCCCCCGGTACAGGGAGCTACAAGACTGTGAATTTAATAAAACTTCATTTGTTTTCATTGTATTGATCTATCGATCACGTGGTTGTTATCGCCCCCCGCCCCCTCCCCCGCCGCACACACCTTTCCGATTCCTCTTGAATAACAGTATTTGCTTTGTTTGCGCCGTCGTCGCTGTTGTTTTATCAGAAAAACACAAAAAAAGGCCTTTAGTCCTGTCTACATTTTTTCTTTTCTTTTTTGGTGTTCTAAACAAAATGTTGTTCTTTTGTTTTTTATTTAAAAAGAAAAAAAACTTTCAGATCTTTTTTTTTTGTCGTTGTTTTCTGAGGCTGTGAAAAAGACAGAGGAAAGGACACAAATAGATTGAGAATACAAGTAAAACTCTCATGCAGGGAATAGGGGAGCTTTTCTGAGTGTGCGTGTGTGCGTGTCCGTGAGTTAGTGTGCATGTTTTGAGACAAACACATAATCAAGAATTTAAGATTTTTATGAGTGCGTTGTTCCGGGCACTTGTTGTTCTTTTACCTCTTGCCCGTCGAGCCTTAATAACCGAAGTCAATCTGTAAGGGCAAAACTAGAACCGCCGACAGACGACGACTGGCCACAGCGTTCGCTTTAGTTCAGTTGTTTCGTTTTTGAAGTTTAAATTGAAGGTGTTATGTGTGGAATTTTTCCGTATTTGGTGAGAAAAGTTTTTTTGGCTGAAAAAAACATGCTTGCTGATTTTCAAGCCTTTTAAAATAGAAATTTTAACATTTATTTTAACAGTGTCACCAAAGTGAGTTGAACCTAAAGCATTTCAAAGTTTTAACAAATCAGATGGTTTGAGAATTTCCAGCTTTTGCTCATCAGACTCTTTCAAGACTGTTCTTTTTAAATATAATTAAATGGTTTTGTAACCTTGCATCGTTATGAGAGCAAGAAGACTGATAACGGAGTGGTGAAGGTCGTCTGTCGGTGGTTCTGGGAGAAATCGGGCGTCTCGTAGGGCTGTCGGGGTCCAGGCGCCTGGGGTTTAAACCACGGGGAAACTTAAGCGCTCTCCTCACTAGCATTTCTACCAGGGTGGGGGTCAATTCACTCCGGTTTGTTTTTAATGGCAATAGAATCTCAGTTAAAAGCCTCGAGTAGATACTAACAGATGAATCGTGTCTCGAATTGGGTTCTTTTGGAGCAGAATCGACCCCCGCCTCACCCTGGTTCCTTACCCACAGTGTCCATGTCTTAAGTGGGCTGGTTTTCAGCTCCCGATCTGGGCTGAACTTGATTATGCAACATAACGCAGACGCAGCTCCAAGCGCTGTTCTGATCTCAGTCCTAGAGCACTAGCTGGTAGTTGGGTTCCTGATAAGCAGCTCACGTAGGGTTGTTGCAGGAACCTTAAGAGGAAGGTCAGGTTTGTGTAGAGGCCTGCGCTGTTGATCACTACTCTGTGTTGGTATATAAGACTTAAGGTGTGGAAACACATCCATAATTTCAAACAGACTTGGTAATGAGCGAGTGGGGAGCTGGGGTTGTGATGGACGGAGCAGGCTTTTCTCATCCTGGCTTGTCTCTTTTCAAGCAACAAACCCCCCCCCCCCCCCCAATAAAAAACGGCTACACACATTTTGCTTTGAATTCGTTCTCACCATTTACAGTCGTCTTTGTCATCATTTCAGAAGCTAGTAAGTGAGAGCAAAATGTTTTACATCTTGACTTTTCACATTGCGATAAATGAGATGGACATGCAGGCTTGCTGTGAGCTGAGCGCATGCCGTGAAGAGGGCAGATTTGTTGCGTGGTCTCCGCGCTGCGAAACCGAAGAGAATCCGTCTTAGCCGAGTCACTGAATATGGTTTAAAAATGAGGGAATCTGTTCCCGTCTTTCCATTTCCCATCAGGGGAAGCATTACTTAGAATTCAGTCACTCGCTTGGAAGGATTTTAGTGGTTTATTTGTTATGTTTTTGCAGCGCAGAGCAATGCAATGTTCCCATTTCTCTTAACATCCCCTGCTTCAAGTAAAAAAACAAAAAAAGAAGTTACTAAGCACATCTTTCTAGGAGAGTATATGCATTTGATTGCAATTTTCTTTCTTTTGTAAACTGTTGATAAAGACATTAAGGACAATGACAAATAATTAAGAGAAATCCGTGTACATAAATGTATATAATCAAAGTGCAGAGTAAATGTAACGGGTGAATTTCTATTTTTAACACTGACTAGATAATGTGAAAAATCTTTTTTTTTCTCTCTTCTTCCTCTGTTGGTTTGATGAAATGTGTTTTTCATCACGTGTATTTTCTTTTTTCAATCTAATACATTTGTTTCGTAGTTTCTTAAAAAAAGAACAATTATATGGTCCCACTTGTGTTGTGCACATTTGTGTTGCATGGAGAGTAGCCTTCTTGTTTTCTTATAGTGACGTTGGTGAGCATGTCAAGTGCGTGTGAGACCGTTGAGATGCCCCAGCAGGGGTGGGGGTGGGAAACGACCCCCTACTCAACTAACTAGGGATTCATTATAACAACCGAGCTTAATGTCCCAGTACTGGACCTGGTTTTAAATGTCAAGTTAAATGTGAGATTCAGTTGGTTTGGGTCAGACCCATTTTTTCCTCCTTCAGCTTCAGGTGTGTTCTGCTCAGATAAGTTAACAGGAAGTAAGAGGAAGTCCCCAGATTTACAGTAGCCAGTTTAAATGTGTTGATATGTTTCTCCTTTTTAAAATCGATGTTGAAATCCAAGCAGCAAAAACATTATTCATGTTAGATCAGTCAAGTGCTGCACTAACTAAAAGGTTCTTTTAAAGATACCTAATTGAAGTACAAAAACAAAACACAGAGCCACTGATTCACTTGTTATGGGACCAGATGTCGTATACCTTATCTGTTTCTGGGGCTTCCTGGCTCCACGTCGTTACAGTTGAGGTGCGTGGACGTTTCTTTGTGGTGCTAACAGGAAATGGGGTTCTGGTTTTTCCAGCACATTCAGTTTTATCTCTCCATCGGCCTCGTGTCTGTTTCGGAGATTGCTTTCGATTTTTTTGTTGTATGTGAATGGAATCGTTGATCTTTCCTCGACCACACACACTAACTGCTCGGCACTGACCTCGTTTATCGTTTAAATGTCATCTTTATGACTAATTAGTGGACGAGGTCAGGAATGAATGAACGTTTAGTAGAAATCCAGCGAAATCTCAAGACCTCCAAATACAGCTTCTTGTCTCCTTTTAGCACCACGAATGAAACCTTCCCTCTCACATATCTCAAATATATCGTAACAGAGGCAGAAGTCCCAAAGATTAATGCATTAAAAAGTACCCCTGAATGCTAAACCCCTTTATTTCTGGGAATGTTAACCCCACAGAGCACATGTGCTCTGTGTCATTTAGTATCTGCTATTGGCCCTTTTGCTTTACAAGCACACTGATCAGCTCAGTTGGTATATTTGCACACCGAGACAAACTCACACACGCACTGAAACCTCTGGAGACACACCGACGATGGTCGGTTAAACATCCGAGCCTGTTGACGACACCCTGGGCAGGATATTTTCGCTGGTGTCGGAGCTTTGGCAGGGAGACTGATGCATGTGTACATTTATCTCCTGCTTCTTGTTGGTTTGTGCAAGCTTGTTTTTCCTCAGTATTCCTCTTCTTCCCCGTTTCCTCCCCTTTCTGTTCTTGTATAAAAGCAGGATTGTGAAAAAAAGAACCATAAAGACAGAGTTTTATCCCTGCTGAAACCGTAACGGGATCGAGTTCGTGTCTGAGGGTGACGTCACGTCTGTGCGCGAGTGCCTCGACTCACCACGAATCACATCTTCTGCAAATCTGGAACTTTTAGGTATTTTCTATTGAATGCAGTAACTTATGGGCCAGTACTATATTTACTCAGTGCAATGCAGTTATCATTATAATAATACAATTATTAATAATATTTTTCTTTTTTGTATTTGTACAGAACAAATGTGTAAAGATCAGTGAGGAAAACGTGAGCTTTTTGATACTGTGACTCATGGTGTTTAAAAGTCAGTTTCTCCCTGTACAGTTGTGATTATTTCCCCCTCCCTTTCTTCTTCTTTTATAGAATAAAACATGTTTTTGGTGCAATTTAATACCCTGTGTCTGTGTTGTTTCTTATACTTTGGTTCTTAAGTGTCATTTGCTATTAAATCGAAATGTAAGCAGTGTGTTTGTAAATTGCTGTGGCAATGAAATCAGAAAAATGGCAGAAAAGGTCGTATTTGTAACCTTCTACTAAAGAAAAAAGATTTCCCACATTTATATTCCAGACCTGCTGCTTTTACCAATATCTATAGTATATGTACGTCAGACACTTTATTAAGTACACCTTGCCAGGGTTGCTCTGTCTTTTGCCTCGAGAAGTTCTCTGTGGCACAGATTCAACGATGCCCTGGAAACTGTCCTCTGGGATTTTGGTCCATATTGCACATCCATAATGTGAATCTTCTATTCCACTACATCATGGATGTGCTCTATTTGATTAAGATCCTGAGACTGTGGAGGCCTTTGAGTAGAGTGAACTTATTATGTCCAAGAGGATAACACACTTTGGTCATAAAGGGATGGACACGGTGAGCAACAACACTCAGGTAGATTCCGGTTATTAAATGATGCTCAATTGGTACTAAAGGGCCTACAGTGTGCCAGTAATATATCCCCCACATATTTACATCACCAGCTGTAGCTCAGACCATTGGTACAAGGCTGGATGGATCTATACTTACATGTTTATGCCAAATTATAAAACCACCATGTGAAAGTCTAAGGAGAAATCCAGAATGTTCAGACCAGGCAATTTTCTGTTGTCCAGTTTTGGTGAAGTTGTGTGAATTTTAGCCTCTAACACTAGTGGGATGAAAATTTTGAACAATTTCAGGCAAGTCACAAAGTCAAGTTCAGCCATTATCTGCAGATTCATATCAGCTACAAATCTCGTATAGCGAGCTCTATCCAAGGGGTCTTTAGATTGAGGGGAGAAAAAGCTTGCATGGGTGTTACATGTGCAAAAGTGTAACTCGATTTTTGTTTTGCAATATGTGACTATCTGAAACACACGCCAGACATAATAGAAGGAAATGATAAGCTTGCATACGATTCCAAATCGGCAATGTAGATCTGATTCTCAGTCTTCATCCGAGCTGTGCTCCTAATAACAGTGATAACAATGGCACAGAATTCTTCATAAACCCATATAAAGTCTGCCATATTATATTTTGTGATTTTTATTTTACAGTCAGTCTCTCTTGAGATATTACATTTTAGGTAATGAAGCATCTTTTCTGTCCATGAGTGAAAACAGTGTGAACCCCGGTGATGTTGCAGGCTATCACACAAAGACAGACGATAACTTTTTATTGAATGCAAATTAGATAACGACACTAAATTCTGGCAGCTCATGACGATACGTCCACCTGACAGGTGGAACAGAGCACCAGCTCGAACACGTCTCCACAGCCTGCACGTTTTCTTCCAGTTTTAACTGATTGATTTGTATGCAGTGCATAGATCCACACCCACTCACACACTATTTAAGGACATTTCAACCAGCATTTGAATAGAGAGTTAAACATGAGATGTGAGGATGCACCAGTGGGACCTAGAGCTCACGGTTGTTCCAAAACTGGTTCCACTGGGAATTCTGTGTGTAAAGAAAATGTGATAACGGCTACATTATAGAAACACAGGTAATGCTTTGCTTTACATAAACTGGACAGTGACAGTGAAAATACGGTGAGGTTAATGCTACCGCTTACAAAGACATGATACACTCACTGAGAAGGAAGATTAATCTCAGCTGATACACTTGCAAATTGATGTGTGCACCACAAGGGGGCGTAGTGAAACAGCGAATAAACTCAGGCGCACCTAGTGTCTCAGTTACATCTGCACTTGTAAATGTTAGCCGACCTCATCTCAAACCAAGTTATCAACTTGGAATAACAGACCAGAAAACGACACTGAGCTAGAACTAGGTTAATAAATAAAAACTTCCCAGCATGAAGTGCATGTACTAAGTCATAAAAACCTCCTTGCGTGTGTGTGTGTGTGTGTGTGTGTGTGCGCACGTTGTGAATAAAACTTTTGCGTCTTTGCCGTATGGTCTAAATGGGTTTATGGGCCTCATGCAGTCATGATCAGGCCAATCATTAACACACACCATGTCAGTCGTTGGATTCATACAGGTGGAGAGTGAGACTGACACACACCATATAAGAGCAATAAAAGAACAAAAACCTTGCTGCTTAGAGGTTTATCCGCATGCATACCGTTGTCAGATCCGCATTATGAATCATTCCACTTCCACGCTTTCATCATAACTGCCTGCATCTCTTCGGTCACCAAACCAGTCGGGATAGTTTAGAGGTGAAAGGTTTTCGCCTCCCATACAGAAGATTACTGGTTTTCAATTTGGTCTTTGTGTACAGTTTAATAGCACATTTGACATGATTCCAAGACCCAGTTCATTGCTTGTGGGTACACAGTCACCGAACAGAAGACGCTGCTGTTTCTGCTATAATTGCACTTATGCAATCCCGAACGACAACTCAGAACAAGCCACAAGCCCTGCATGTGTGTATGTGACTCAGTCTACTTTCAGAAATTAGTGCCCTATAGTGCCTCAGACTACATTTAAATCACCTCTGGATTAAGTTATGAAACCGTTTCGCCCAAAACTGAGCGATCACGTTTAGAGAAATAAGCCTGCTGTCAGATGTTGAGCTATTCAGTCCACATTTATTTACCTTTTGGTATATTTAACCAATAAAAAATCGTTACCAAGTCAGCTACATTATATTTCCAAAAGGATCAGGATATTTCCATCAGACGCAGTGATGTAAAGCACGCTGCCACTGGGCTACACAGCAGTGGAGATGTTTGGGGATGGCCCCTTCCTGTTCCAACATGACTGAGATGAGCGAGATTGGTGTGGAAGAACTTGAATGGGATATCTGGGATGGAAGAGTGGGATGCCACTCAATTTCATATGTGTGTGAAGGTAAACGAGCGAATACTTTTAGGTATAGTGTATAAGCTATACCTGAAAAACGCATATAAAACCTATTAGACATTTTCTTATTTCTAATAGGGTTGTTGAACAACCATGCACGAAATATCACCAGTAGTGCGATGGATCCAGCATTAGTGTTATGCACACACTGCTTTAGGTACAAATCTGCACATAAGCAGTAACGGTGTGGCTGAAATGCAGACGCAAATGATGTGTTGTTTTTCAGGGTTTAAAACGAGTAAAATATTGTCACATGTTTGGGTTGGCTAAATGGCATCTCCCAGCATGCCCTGGGACACTGTGTGTTTGTTTAATTGAGCTTAAGAGAATTGTCCAGTTTTGCTACATATCTTTTTTTTCAGTGTATTGCTGGCTTAGTGTTACTTTTAATAGTTACAGTATTAAAACAGGCACAAAGTTACATGCAAAGTTACTAACCCTCTTGGAAGCTCAGTGTTTAGTGCTGTGTTCAAACGTAAGTAAATCAGCAGCGGTCTGCGGCTGAGTGGAGTTTATAACTCAGGTGTGGCAGTGAGGTGTTATATTGTTTGTTCAGTTTCTGTTGTTACTGTATTAAAACTCTTACTTATACTAAATAAATACTCGGTTTAAAGGTACTTCTGGTCTTACTGACCACTGACAGCACTGTTAACACTCTTCCCCAGGTCCTGAATCTTGTCCAAAGACACTCCGACATACCACGTGGACAGTAGCGTCCTCAGCTGCAGGCTGTTGTGCCTGGTGAGCTTGTTAAGTTAAAGGTTTATGGTTTCTTTGTATGAACTATAAAGGTCTAGTTTTGGGGACTGAACCCAAGCCTTTCTGTATGCAAAATAAATGCGGTAAACACTACACAATGAAGCCACACAGGTGCCACCTTCCTCTACCTTGTTTTTATTTTCCTGCAAGGCAGATAACTACAGACCAGGAGCAGCAAAAAAATGTTTGACGAAAGGTTGTTGTGTTTTTGTAGAAATGAACATTTCAACAGTCTGAAGTGATATGCATCTGCCCTGTCGGAGATCTGTTTTCAAGTGACATGTTTTCCTTACACTTCTCAGAACAGAAATATGTGTGAATGTTGAGGGCCAAGCGGCCACCACAGACTAAAGTCTCCTGTCTGACTCCCTCGCACATCTAATGGTGAATCTAGTTATGAGGCAACGGACACAAGCATAAAACCCGGATTACATATAGTAGCATACGCTGATCGGTCCTAACGTTATGACCATCGACAGGTGAAGTGAATTTTAGAAGCAGGAAAAATGGACATGCACAAGGATTTGAGGGAGTTTGGGCCAAAATGATGGTAGATAAATGGGTCAGAGTGTTCATGCAGTATTCAGTATCTATCGAAAGAATGAACCAGTGGAGTCCGTGCCTCGTTGTGGTCATAATATTATATTAATCATTATATATGTGAAACACAGGCTACTTTTTGTATCTGCAGACAACTTTGAGCAGTTTGTCTATCAATGCTTCAGTGTCCAGCTTATTGTGGTTCCACTTTGGATTGAACCCAGAACCCTTTGTGTTTAAGGCAGGTATGCTGGCTGCTACGCCATGCAACAATATGGTATATCTCCAGACAGATTTCCAGAGGTAGATAAACTTAAGAAAAATGCATTTGCAGATGAACAACACGATGCAGAGGTTGGCTTAACAGTTTTCCCTCTGGCTGATGCAGTTAATGGGGAATCCTTTTAGGAGGGTTCACAGTTCTACTCGAATTTTTCAGTCACAAATTAGTTTTGCTGCACCGTTTCTGCACAATTGCTCTTGCAACACAGACATAGTCTAACAGGGTGACCACCCATTTAAATTATAATTAGGTTGTGTTTCACTGTCCCAGATTGTGGATTCAGGTGTGTCTTGTCCCAGAAAATTAACCCCAAAGTCAATAAAGTTATAAAAAGAAAAAGACAAGACAAGAACATTAAAAAAAAAAAAGCCTCAGGTTGCAGGCTAGCTGTTAAAATTTCATGACAGCACAATTACAAGAGACTGAATAAGTATGGCTTGTTTGGAAGGGTTTCTGGGAGAAAGCCTCTTCCTGGCTCAGCATGGCTTAGGTTTGCAAAGCTGCATCTTAACAAACCACTTCTGGAACAATGTCCTTTGGACATGTGAGACTAAAGTGGAGATGTTTGGCCATAAAACACAGCACCGCATTTGGTGAAAACCTCCACAGCGGTGGAGGGGTGATGATTGTTTGGAGCAACAGAAACCTGACACCTTGAAGTCATTAAGCCAACCACGTGTTTCTCTGTATACATACGATATACCATATACAGAGTCAGATGTCAAATGGCCCAAATTGGGTCACAGCAGCAAATCTACAGCAGAATAGCTGAGAAAGCCAAAAGCTTGGACACAAGTGAGGGCACGGATGTTTCTCATTATCTGGGACAATTTTAATAAAATAAAATAAAATGAAATATGATGCACATGTGCGCAAAATGAAGAGTGAGCACAAAGTTAATGTGCTACATCCCTATAAATATAAAGTAATTTAGAAGAAATTCATTACAGGACAAATCAGATTCATAGCACAACACCAGCCATGTTTGGTAGTGAGAAATTTCAAAGTGAATGACGTCTTTAAAGTTGCATTTATGATTTAGGTTTCCACTCACTGGCCTGTTAATGTAAGCTCGGGCCGAAACACATATTTGATAGACGGCACAATTTCCCGATTCAGCTCAGCTTACTGTAGATCGCTCATGTTGTTTTGTTGCTGTGATTATCGTTTTCATACAATCTGATAAGTACACCTCTGTGATCACATGTTTCCAAATTTTGTATTGTGCTTTCCTACATCTCAGTCATGGGTGCATAAGAAAAAATAAAGGAGAGTGACCAGAAAAGGGTTATTTTGTCTAAAGGTAAAACTCAAAATAACAACTAGTGCAACAAGTAATCACGTGAGCCTTTGTCTGACTCGCCCGTCGTGACTGTGCAGTTAAACTCCAGCCAGGGTCGGTAAGGACTGCCATAAATATCTCACTGTGCGGCCACACGGACAAGTTGTTTTTACACCATAATCCAAAATATACTTGTGGGTATGATAGAGCTTGTCAAAGCAGGTCCTCACCAAACCATGGAAGCCAGGTGAACAATACAGCTGATCCCTGCATATCTAAGTGACAACTCACAGTCTGCGGGCATTGTGGGTTGTTTTGACAGATCCGCTGGCTCGTTTTCCTTTTCCATCCTCTCACATGTTATCTGGGCATGGCACAGTGTGCTGCTTTTGTCTGCAGCACTACCATAAATGCATGCAGTTATAGTAACGCCTATACGCGACAGCTGCCTGACAGATGATGCTGAAGCGGGTCACGTGGCCTTTCAAAAGGCTCTTCAAAAGATTATGAAGAGGATTCTGTGCATGTTCCAAGTAAAGACGGCCTTGCATATGGCTGACGTTCCAAGAAATGTCAAGTGACTTTTTTCCTGGCTTTTGTTGAAACAAGTCAGTCATTGCCGTACAACAGCCTCATCTTACTTTAATAGTTCCAAGAGGTGCACATTTTGCAGCGCAGAGATCTTTAATGACTGCTGATGAAAAGATACCAGACGACTTATCACTTAAAGATACATCTTGTTTGTTTTAAGATCGGACATGAAGTTATGCTGTTTTTGCAACCACAACCAAAACATTCCAGACCACAAATATATTTTTCACAAAACACACAGCTGGAGAAATCTCAGAACTTCAGCTTCACAACAAAGTTTTTTTTAGAGGTTTATGATTATGTAATTTTCATACAGTAAATCCACTACAAGCATCCCTACAAAATTAGTTACTGATGAAACAATATGAATTAATTGAGAGGAACCAATATTTAAATAAGAGTTATTTTATTGATTTGTATAGAAAGAAGCAGCAAAGGAGTGGACCAGGGACAGCGATCTTCCTAAGAGGCAGTCTTAGATAACTGTTTAATGTGTGCGCTGAAGGACATATCCTGGTCAAAAATGACTTCGAGATTCCTCACAGTGGCGCTGGAGGCTGATGGCATCCAGACTATCTTCCTGGTTAGACAATATCTTTTCTTGGAAGAACACTTTAACAGAGCTGAAAATATTCCCACATGTTAAAACATGAACAAACACAATAAAATAAAAGGCAAAAGGAGATGACTGACCAAGACAAGACCATATATAATGCTCCAGTCAGACCAGCCGGCTCAGGGTGTGGATGGCAAGGAAGCTTCCCCACAGAGGGTTGACCTGGGCACGTTTTGGTGAAACACGCGAGGCGGGAAGTTATCTCTGTCTAGCCAGCCTGTCCTTATCTATCACCAGAGGTTACTCATCCAGCTGCTTGATTCACAAGTCAAAAAATGTGCACACCCACACAGAAGCTTTCAGTTAATGGTGATTAAAATCTGCTAAGTTACTTAAGGTCACCTCTCTCACTGCATTAATGAAGACAAGGGAAGTTCTTGAACAGGTGCAACGTCCGCGTTACACAGTGGGAAAGATGTTTATCATACACGAGCAAGTACAGCGGCACAGGCAGACGTGCAACATACAGCACTGTGTTGCAAGTAGTTTGAGGCATCAACTAAAATAGTAAAGAACAAAAAATAGACTGACAAGAATAAATTGGACTGCAAATATTCAAACAGGTCCACCACTTTGGCCTGTGCTGAGCTACCACCAACTTGACCACTGGCATAAAAGACAATCAGAAACTGAATGCAGTAGGTTGGAAATCTTGTAAACCCAAATTTTATTCAGAACAAAACACAGGAAACACATCAAATGAAACTGAAATATTTTACTGTTTGGTGAGAATATTAGCTCTCTAAGATGCTCTTTTTATACCCAGTCAAATTACTGACACGTTGCCAGCCAACCTAATTAGTTGCAGACTGTTCCTCCAGCTGTTTTTTTCAGTACTACGGATATTTCCAGCATTTTGTTGTCCCAACTTTTTGGAGAAGTTCCACTGCCGTCAACTTCAAAATAAGCTAATGATATAGCTCATATATCATAGCTCAGTGTTTCCCAACCACTGTGCCGCGGCACATAGGTGTGTCGTGAGAAATGATCAGGTATTCCAGATCATCTGTTTTCACTTGATTGGTGCTCCAAAGCGACTGGCGTGAGTAACGGCAGAACAATTACACCCTCTTCCACTAGAGGGCAGTGCAACTGCTTGCTCTAATTAAATGGGTTGCCAACAGCGAGTAAAACAGAAAAAGACGAAGAAGAAATTACATAGGCATGCTGTGAGTGAGACAACGCAGCGCATTAGAATAGATAAATATTTGAAAAGAAAAAGTAGTAAAAAAAGGTATACTAGGGACAAACCGAGCTAATTCGCTATACTTGGTGTGCAGGGAAAAATGATCAATCTGCTATTTGTGACATTTTTGTTTGGTGGTGTGCCGTGTGATTTTTCTAATGTGAAATATGTGCTGTGGCTCCAAAAGGTTGGGAAACACTGATATAGCTAATATCATTAGCGCAAAACGAGCCAATGATATCGCTCATATGTCATATAGCTAATATCATTATCTCAAAATGAGATGTAGTTAAATGATGCAGCTTAATGCTGAAAAATAATCGGCATGCTGGCCAGAGGGGTATGAAGGAAGCTCAACCTCGCTAGGATTTCTTGGAGTTAGCCGGCTCAACAAAACCTAAACCCACAGACAGAGATAACAGGTATCGTGATGGTTATCAGTGTTCTCTGCTAACCTGGCTTTCTGCTTCAGGCTCTTCAATGGCTGCTGTTTATTTCTAATGCAACAGCCTCACATTAGAGCTCACAGTACACCCCACAGCCCAGTTTAAAACACTAGCTCAAACACGTCTATATAGCTTATTTACGAATCTAATACCTCTCACATTAACAGCGTATTAATATCTACCAGTACTGTCAACACATATGTAAAAGTATTGATTTTCCTGTAGCGAAGAACTAAATTAGGATGAGCTTACAAAAAGCAGCTTGCTGAGACAAATACTACATCGAGTGTTCAGTATAATCATTAGAAGAAATAGCTCAGGATGCAGGAAGAAATATTTTCAAATGTATTCACAATCCTCAGAGGTCTTCTATCTATCTCTACAGCTGTTCGTCTTAGAGCTATTTTAACTCCTCAGAGAGAGGACTGCAGGCAGCATTGCAGAATCAGATCGACAAGTTTTGACAGGAGTTTTACTGCAGCAACTGTGGAATGAGCTGCGAGTCAAACAGCCAGCTTCACCAGGCCCCCGGGTGAATGCTCGGCAGGTCGAAGCCAAAGAAAATGTACCTGAGCATCAAATGGAAAAGGAACTGATTGTAGATAAACAGGTGAGTCATCTGGGTACCTGCAGGGAACAACCTGTAGCTGACTTTGTCCTTGTTAACATCTGGCAACTGTCAGTGAGGGAGATATTTAAAAGAATTCTTTTGACGCTTTTCTTTTAAGCGGCACACCGTGCACTCCTGTCATGTTTACATGCCACTATTGCATGTCATAGACTTTGTGCATTCTCCAGCCGTTAGTCTGTGCTTTGTCACGTATCCTTGACTTTTAGACATCCTGATACTGCAGGATTTAACGGGAGTTCTTTCTCCCAAGTGAGATTGTTGAGGTTCACTCTTTAATATGGCATGAATCTTACCCTGCAATATAGCGAACCTTGGGATAACTGCTGTTGTGAACTGTCACTTAAAAATCAATTGAACTAAACAAGCAAAAAGTAATAAAAACTTTGCAAAAGTCCTGTGGTCAGTTAATTGTCTTTACAACTACTGTGAGGATTATAGGTTTGGGTGAACAGCTGTTATAGGCGTTCATCAGATGGTTACTGCACTGAGACAGACAACCATTCACGCCTATGACAGTTAACCCAACCAGTGCATGTCTTTGAACATGTGCAGTGGGCAGAACATGGAAACATGAAACTAACCAACACATCTATGTGCTGTCAGTCAGCTCATCTTCCTCTGCATTGTGGTTCCATAGTGTAGTGGTTAGCATGTCTGCATTACACGCAGAAAGTCCTGAGTTCGATCCCCAGTGGAACCAGAAAATACTTATCAAATCATAGTGAGAAGTGTTTGAATAATAGAAACCTACTACCTCCATTTTTCTGTATTTAACACAAAAGCTAAACAGCACAGTCTACTAAGACAATGTGCTTAAACCAGTATATGTGATAATGTTGCACCCCTGAATCTGAGATCTCAGTCAGAACTACAAAAGTAAACCTGCAGTGATTGGTCATTATCTGTCACTCACATTTAAAGTAAAACACCCCAAAACACAAGGTTTTCAGCAGTTATGGTCCCAAACTTAACTCTAACCTTAACTATGTTCTCAGGAAATCAGAATATGTCATTTTGCATGACTTAACCAGCGAGGCTGTAGCTCAGGAGGAGGTGGAGCAGGTTGTCTGCGGGTCAACCTTCTGATTAGTAGACAAGGCCGAGTGCTTAGGCATGGAAAAAAGTGCTTGTGTGAATAAGGCTTATGGAAAGAAAGTGGTCAATGGGAGAACTACTACTACTACTAATAATGATAATACATTTTTCTGTCACACATAAAAAACTATTTACATTCCCCCCCCCCAAAAAACGTTTGTTTTGCTTGTCGCTACAGTGTGTAATGTTAAGATTATCACCCATGATGACATCACGCTCTGCCCAAAAAAGTTAAATAACATAACTTCCAGTATTTGGAATATTGAGAATCCGTTTGAAATGGAAATCCTGAGTGGAGTCAAAGTCAGGACTGAGAAAAAACTTGGCAGTGGAGATAAATTGCTTGTGGGGTTAAAGAGCTTTAGTAATTTGGGGGAAGACAGAAAGAGCTAAAATCATAGGCTGAGGTGCAGTCAGTGCCACTAAGAACTAAATTTTAACTGAGTCAGTGCACATTCACATGCAATCCCTACCAGCACACAATTCTTACTCATTCGTACTGTGCATAAGGAGGCTAACACCCTTGCATACACACTGTGCATTAAGGGCGTTGTCCCCAGATGATGAAGCAAATCTCTGAGGCTCCTGAATGAAAGCGTCTTGGCGCAAACATAATGATTACTTCTCCTGCCAGCGAACTCAGCGGTGACTCCACCCTTTCTGTCATTATACCCTTATTCTTCTTGCTTAATTGTTGACTTTCTTCTGTCAAAATGTCAGGTTCTTTTGTGTCACGCAGCCTCAGCAGAGCTGCTCGACAGCAGCGTTATCCTCCACCTGTCACATCACGCAATGACAAACAGGTATCGCCGACCTGCAAAGCCACAATATAGTGGATGAGTTGATACAGGGCAATGAGTGACTGTGATTCCTCACTGTTTTTGTGAAGAGCTGGCAAATCTATTATCTCCTCATAGGTAGGATTCTTTTGTGGAAGTAAGATTTTTCCATGACGTCAACAACCTTGTATCTTTGCAATTCAGATATTTAAGGTTATCGCCAATTAATTTCATAACCATGCCCATCTATCTATCCTCATGTATAAATTGCACATATAGAAGCTACTTATCACTTATTTATTCCATATTATATATATTCCATAATTTATTCCAGCATCTTTGCAGACTCCACTATTGTATGATAAATACGTTATGTACACTGAGAGCAAGGACAGAGCCATAGGCCAGTTCCTTGTATGTGTACACATATGTGGTCGATACAGCCGATTCTGATTGGTTACTGGTCAAAGATCTATGCTGTGCGTCTTAGTAAGAGTTTTGCTTATGGGCAAATTAATAGTTATAATATTCTTATTGTAGCTATCAGATCAGTTCGGTTAGAAAAGCTACACAGTGAACAGCTAGAACAGTTAAATCAACTTTAGCAATGACCTGTGCAGGGTCAGCTATGACAGCCCAACAGCAGTTGCATCCAACACTGAATTGGACAAGCAGAAGAAAATGGATGGAAATAGTAATTAGGCGTGGGTTTTGATAATCGATTTATCGATTAAAATCGATTCTGGCTTGGATAACGTGATATCGATTCATTAAAATCCTGAATCGATTTTTAAATTTATTTTGCACGAAACGCCAGAATCTCAGTTTAAACCTCACAAAATTTCAACAACCACCAAACAGCTAAAACAGTAAATGAGAGCAGGAACACGGATTCTGCACAAAGATGTAAACACAAAGCGCGGACCCACCGACGCATCAGAATCAGCGAGATGTGACTTTCTCACCCGACGGCACGGACACGGTCGGGGCTGAAAGCCGACAGCTGATGATTCTGATGTTTCGGCGGGTCCGCGCTTTGTGTTCACGCCCTTTTTGCGCAGATTTGGAAGCTGCAGGTTTTTATCTCTCACCAAACAATATTGACCGAACCAGCAGCAAAAGAAGCAGCAAACTACGCTTCACATAAACATCGTCATGAATTCCCTCTTACTTTTCCTGTTTTGCTTCCACCACGATAAAAATCACACTTCATGCACAGCTCTCTCTCTCTCATCTAAAAATCTGTTTTCTGCATTATTCGCTTGCTAGTTACGCACAAGTCTACCGTTGTTTACAGCACTGTTGGACGTTTTTTTCCTTTTACTTACTTCCGAAAAGAAAGCGTCATTTCTGCTGTTCAATACTGAACAAATGTAAACTTTAAATTATGCAAAATTGCAAAACGCTTAGCTGTGTCTCTAATCAAACCTCTGTAGCTTTGCTTTGCTTCATGTCAGCAGCATCAGGTAATGTTCATATGTTGATTAATGGTTTTCTTTCGTTTTTGATCTACTGAAGAATATTTTTATAAAATCCCAGGAAAATCACCTTCATGTTTTTCTGTGTTTTAGCCTCAGCTACTTTGACACAAAGGCATCTGCTGTAATGCTTACACTTTTGATCTCGCAAGTGTCAGTTTTATAGATCTAAAAATATGGAAATGTACTGAATTATAATATTTCTGACTGTCTGAGGCAAAATTTCCCTGATTTGAATCGAATGGAATTGAATTGAATCATGAATCAAATCGATTCTAGAAATCAGTGACGACCCAGCCCTATTTCTGACCACTTGATGAATGTGGTATTTACTGGTTGCTGTGTGGCACTGAAGTGTGTTTGTCAGAGTGATTCTTCATTATAACAACTGTTTTTACAGCAGCGACACAAATAATCTAAAACGTGTCCACCAATTATTTCCTATATAAGAGTTTGGAAAGCTGGAAAAAATGTAAGAAACACCAGATAATCTATTATTTTATGAACATTTTTATTATTTTGTTGCAGCATCATTACTGCACAAACAAAAAGCAAAATAAACCATTGTTCTTATTAATTGGAACATAAACAATTTGATAATTTTCTTACACACATTAAGTATCAAAACAAAATTAAACAAACTCACATACGGCTGATCTAAAATCCCATTATTTTTAAAAAAGGAAAAAATATCAATATTATAATAGGAAGTAAAACAAATATTTACAAAATCTTTCGATGAAGCTAAAACTACAGTATGTACACAGTGGGTGGTCAGAGCTCCCTTCTTTAGAGAGACAGGAGAACTTGTTCCTTGGGATGAAAAATAAAATAAAACAATCAGATTTGAAATAACAGGATGCGTTTCCCCTGCAGGGATCTGGGCCGAACCTTCAGCCTCTCGATACAAACAGGGCCAAGCTAAAATGACAATAAGGACGATGCGACTGTTTAAATGTTCTGGCATCACGCACCCGTTACAGATAAGAAAACACCAGTACGGCTGAGTATTTGCTCACAAAGTTTGTTGTTTTAAAAGAACAAAGAGGCACAGTGCTAATGGTACGAGACACCTGGGAAAGCAACAGCAGCAGTAGGGATTACAACAGATGTTTTCCTTTTCAGCTGCTTCACTTTGAATGCTGCACGTTTCCACTGCAGACAGAGTCTTGCACTCTCTGGCTCCACTTTGACAGCAGTTGTATTTGTTTTATATTTTAACCCTCCTGTTTTTTTGTTTTTTTAAGGGCTCACGACAAGACCAAACAAAAAAAAAAAAAAACATAGACAGCTCTTAATCATTTTCAGCTTTGACATGTCTGCAGACGGCAGTTGTTCTTATTACAGGATCCAAATTCTGGACCTCTGAAATGCTGCCACTGTTACGTTCTTGGATTATTTGTTTAAAGAGAGTGGGTGTGCACGCACCGTTCACTTAGAAAAACCTCTTTGGTTGCAAGATTGTCGTCTTCTGTTGTAATAATCAGTGTAGATTTTGTACTGTTTTTATATTAGAGTACAATTTGTCTTCAATGTGCACATTGTACCAAAACTATGCTCACCAAGTATCAATCAATTCATTAATATCATTAATAACAGTCCCTCAAGGCGCTTTATATTGTAAGGCAAAGACCCTAAAATAATAATCTGAGAATGTAGTGGCCTCGCTTTAAATACGTTTAGATAAAAGGCTCAAGGAGAATCACAAAAGCCCACGAATTTCTTTACAGTTTGCCCCAGTTGAAAGAAATCTGACAGGTAATGTAAACATACTATACAGTAGACTTTAGAAATCTCCATCTCACCTATGTCATATAAAAAGACCCAACAGACCCCAAGTCAATATCTTTAAGGGTGTGTCTCTGTGATGAGGTTGTGCTGAAACTCTGTGGGTGGTGGATCTGGTCTGTGGAGAAGCAGCATGCTTGAAAAAAAGTGATAAAAACAGCCTGTAGTGAACTCTGCAAAATAAGGTAGGTAAACGTAGTGGGTGTATGCCTGCTGGTTTATAACTGAGGCATGAAAAAGTTCACTGCCACTGCAGATCAAACATTTCACTGCCTCTGAATGGTGAAAAACAAAACACACAAACAAAAAAAACAGTATGAACTCCAGCAGCACTCCTGTTATTGATCAGCGTGCAAGATTTACTGGAAGACGTTTAAGTCTGTTCTGAACAGAAGCCGCACGAGGACACGACACAGCTGCTAATCCTTTTACCCTGAGAAGGTTTAGATCTCCACGAGGATCGTGTTTTCAGGAAGATGACTTTTAGTGCCGTTCACTTTACAGCATCCACTACTTGATAACATTTTTCCACGAATAGTGAAGGTTTCCCTTCTTTAGTGCTCAAGCATGTTGGAAGAGCACTGCTCAAAAACAGTGTGGGGGCGAAAAGCCTTCTATGCTTTCCAAATAAAAGTCATTAAATGTTAAGCATTCATGTGAATGTGCACTTCCTGTTCTTTCAGTTAATAGGGCCGCCTGTGAGAGCGTAATGTACCAGGCGCACGGCGTATTAACAAACCTGATTACATAATAGAGCTATCCACCCATCTCTATCTTTCTTGGGTTGAAGTGTTGAATAAATACAGGACAATTAAGCAAAAAGAGAGAAAAAAAAGAGGGTGAAAAACAGCGCTGAATGGAAAAGGCAAGCAAACACCAAACTGTTGTCATAGGAGCTCCGTTGCCACGGCAACAGGTAATGTCATGGATACAAACATTGGCAAATTGCGCTGCTCCGTGAGCTCAACAGGTATTACCTGTATAGAAAAACATGCAGAACTAGGAGATGATTAACTTTTCCGTGCAGTTTTCTGATTCCGACTGATCTTTTTTTCTCTTTTCTTTCTTTTTGTTTTTTTAAAAGACCCTTGACCCTTCTACCACAAGGAAGTTTTGAAGTGGGATAAGACATTCGATAAGAAAAAAAAAAAGTTGTCAAGTATAAATTTCAATACATTCGTCATATTATTAAACACACATACGCACACTTACAAACAAGTATGTACAGAGGACAGGCAAGTGTTTCCACCTCTTACTTACAGTTCATACCTCAATCGATAAAAGGCGGTGACAGAGGTGAAGATGATGATGATGTTGGCAGCAGATTTGTTTGAAACGTTCATGTTGTTGTTGCTGGTGGTTTGCTTTTTTTTCTTTACTCTTTTTTTAAAATGCAGCAGAAGAAAGTTTTCCAGGATTTGATCAGAGTCCCAAGTCCTGATTGCAAAGTCTGCAGGGAGGGATTCGAATGCTCGTGAGAGAGCATGTGATTTAGGACAACTCCAAAATCACCACAGTGGTCGAATTTTTTTGCTAAACCGTCGGCTCTGGTGTGAGAGTTCAGCAAACTCTGCAGCGACTGACTGCAGACAGATTTCTATCTAACATGGAGCAGCTCCAAAAGTCTTGTTCTGTTATCATCTGCCTGGATCCCCTTTGCTGTTTGAACAACAAATGAAACTAACCGGGTGAGAGAGCAGCTAGTAACTGTAAGGCCTGTTCACCCGACATGTTGACAACAGATATGCAGGTCTGTTATTTATTTAAAAACTTGTTGGTGTAGCACCTACGCTGGAGTTTATCCACGGGTAAACTTCACGTGCGGTGCAACTTTTAATTAGATTTTTGGACAACTCATGAAATTAAACACCAGAGCACTTGGGGGTGGGGTGATTTTGGTTTTCTTTCTGACTCTTATAAAGCTGATTGGTTCAGGCGGCTGTCTCTTTATGCAACATGGAGTGTGTCTGTATATGCAGGTATATTTGGTTTAGTTCTGGTGACGCTTCATGTGCAGAGCCAAATGGTCCGAGCGTGAGAAGCAGCGGCTGCAGGCGATGCACTTGAAGGGTTTGGCCCCGGTGTGTTTCCGGTAGTGTCTGGTGAGCTCGTCGGATCGAGCGAAGCGCCAGTCGCAGTTGTCCCATGTGCATCGGTACGGCTTCTCGCCTGCAAAAAGAGAAGAGGAGAGCGCAGAGGCGTCAGCTACATACTTTAGGTTTTTTCTTAAATTTCTTAAAGCAAAGACAAGTTCGAGTACACATCAGTCAAAGGACCAACTTTACTTGAACACACCACAGAAAGCGATTCCACTTTCCCACACTCAGTCATTCAACATAAGTGCTAAAGAAAATTCCTTTAACATACCAGATCGTGTTTTCTATCAGATATAATTTTAGCTCATATATTTCTGAGTGTTTTGATGTTTGGCGGTTTGTTTCCTGCTGTTTGAAATATTACAGTGATGTCAGCACTCTAAAAATAACATCCCTTCACAATAAGACTTGTGTGCCTGTATGACGTCTGTGTGTAGTTGTATTTCTAAATGTGGGGGGGATTGTTTGAATGGCAGTTAGCATGCACTTTTGGTGTTTACTGCTTCCTTCTGTAAAAACTCCTGTCTGACTTCAGCGAAACTAAACCGAGATAAAAATCTCATGAAACAGTGTTTCAGACAATGGGTTCAACCATTGTGACGGTGGTGTGCATAAAAACAAGTGTCAAATTGTGAAAGGAAAGATTTGAGTTGGAAAAGTAAAAAAAAACTTGTTTTCACATGAATTAACAGAAGAAAAATGAAAAAAGACACAAACAATTAAGGAAATTTTGCAAGGACCTTGCAGCAGTGTGTGCGTGCGTGTCATCCCAGCTCACTTTATGGACATTTTCAGCTACAGTTTCAATTATCAGACTTGGTGCATACGAGGGAGAAAGTTAAGAAGGTTGCTTTTCCTTTTTCTTTGTAAATATAACAGCAGCAAATCAAGTTTTTCTGCAGTAAAACTTGATGACTTCAAAGCATTAAAGACTAACGACCAATTTTCTGTGTGCTTGCATCATTCCTTTACTTCTGAATCCTAAAGAAACTCCACACAAACATCGCACCGAAACCATTGTCAGCACTGCAGTCTGTCTCCTCTCTGATAATATTTAACTGATGAGCGCCTGAATTGGATAACCAGAAGAAAATGGATGGATGGAGCTCGTTTTATTCTATCAGCTCAACTTTATGTCATTCTGTCAACTTTCTAATGTGATTATCATCAAAGTATTTTGCCTTCACAAGAATTAGACTTGTTTTAATATCCCATCACAAGCGAGTGAACATCAATAAGACAGTTTATCTGTAACCACTGAAAGCGGCCTTTGTGTCAGGAGTCTCGGAGCACAGCACGAGTCGTTGTTACAGGTGTGGCAGTGTTTGATTGTCACACTGCACATTAATAAATGTAATTGTGAGATTGTACTTTTCCATTTTTTTGTTTTCGGAGGGGAGGTTATGGCTTTGTGCCATTTGCTGGAGACTGAAAACAAAATTGTTCAGAGGCGTGGATGTAAAAACGAGATTAGTGTTGTGTAACCCTATAGGCTCACAGCCTGCTTTGTTTTCATGTCATCAGTTGCTTTTTTTTTTTTAATCCATGTTTTAGAGAAAATTAAAAGGATTATTGGAGAAAGTACAACTTGAACTCTTGCAAAAGCACAATGTCCCTGAATTGTTGATTGTCTGGGACATAAATCATATTATGCTCCTGTAATTATAAGGTAACAGTAGTGGGTAGTAATGGGTAAGGAGGTATAATGACAGAGAACCTGTAGAATGGGAATTCAAAACACTGTGGAATAACGAGTTAAGTAAATCTAGCACGACAGTTATCTTACCCCACCCAAACATGGACATTTCTCTGCTGTGCCACAACGTGCTCTTGCCAAACAGTGAGCTAATCATCAACAAAGAGAAAAAAAGGCGCAGTTGAAAGGATTGGTATGCACATGACAAGAGAGAAAGAGAGGGAAAAAAGACATCTTTCATAGCCAAGGTGGAAATTAATGTTCAGGAATCAATGCGAGGCCTGAGCACAAACATAAGTGAAAAGGAGATAAGCAAACAATAAAGGTCTGCTCAGGCCAGATTCCTTCAACTTTGAGTCGGTGCTTTCCAAAAGAAGAAAAAAAAAGTTCATGCCCTGATTAAAAGTTTAAATATGGCTTTTTCCTAAATGAAATGCCCCAGTTCCAGGAAAGTATCCAGACTAGATTTATTATTGGTTCCAATGCAGAATAAAAGCGATAGCTTTATACCTTGTACTGTTTGCTCACTGTCAATAGACTGTAGTGTTGTTGACATTCCAAATAAGCAATCCGGTAGATATTCAATGCCATAAAGAATAATTTCTAAGACTCTAAGTTCTGTCTGATAGGCTGAGGTAACCTATCAGGCAGTGTCGAGGGAGTGTGCCTCTCCTCGGCTGTGTGGGCCATCAAGTGCTCATTATTAGCATGGGCCCTGTTTGTGCTGATTAGATAGCTTCTGTTATTGACCATCAATCACCAGTGACAGCCATTAATAGAGTGAGTGGGTCCAAAGAGCAAAGGGCGGGCGGAGAATTTAGGTGACAGGAAGGAAATGCAACATTTTGTGCGTGTTATCCTTAAAAAAAAAATTGTATTTGCAATTCACATTTCCAAATATTTTGTCCTCAGTTAGTCCAGCCACTCTTCTGGGCAGGTACAAGCTAAAAATAACAGGACCGCAAGTGTGCTAGCTCAGTGGATCATTGGGTTTCTCTACTATTTTCAAGCATCTTTACCTTAAAGTGCCTTGAGATTACTCATGTTCTTAACCGGCTCTAAAGAAATAAAAATTAAATGATCATGAACACGTTAATGGATTTTAAACAATCCAACCAGCCCCGAAACCCCACATTACAGGCACTCCAGCCTCCTTTGAGGGCAATATCCTGTTTCTAGAGGTAACCACACTTGATGTGTGTGAAGAGGTGGAGTGCAAATGTCTCCATATAAAAGGTTTAGGTTCTCAACCCACAGGTGTGTTTGGTTTTCCTCTATAGCTGCGCTGATGAGGTGAAAAGCACAGACGCCTCTCTCAGACTATTATCCCTAAAAGCTACAGCAAACATGACGGTGAAATACGACACACACACACACGCAGAACAAACAGACTTGACTGGTACATATATAGACGGTGGATAAAAAGAAGAAAAAAAAACTTGCATAGGATCCCTTCCTTTAGTCAAAGGGGGGAAAATGGGTTTGTGGGAGATTTACTACACATGCATGAGAAGGTAAAAACTGACACATCCATCATGTATTGGAACCTCATGCACTAGAAAAACTGAGCTTTGACAATACTGAGACATTTCACAAAGAATTTAACTTTTTTCTGGCTGTCAGCGCTGTTCAAGTGGAAACTGGAAATTTGCATGACTTCGCTGTCTATTTTTAAATCGCTTAACAGGGACGCTTCTTAAAAGGTACCAGTACTCAAAAGACTTCACAGGCATTTGTGTAGCTGTTTGATCAGGTGGCCGATTACAAACGGCAACGCCATTATCTCTCTCTTTCTCTAGAATGCACACATGGGTGGCTGTAGCTCAGGTGGCAGAGCAGGTCAGCCACTAATCAGAAGGTCGGTGGTTCGATCCCAGGCTGCCTCCTGGCTGCATGCCAAATATCCTTGGGCATGTTGCCTACTGGTGGTGGTCAGAAGGCCCGGCAGCCTCGCCTCTGTCAGTGTGCCCCAGGGCAGCTGTGGCTACAATGTAGCTTGCCATTGCCAGTGTGTGAATGGGTGAATGACCGAATGTAGTGTAAAACGCTTTGGGGTCCTTAGTGACTGAGTAAAGCGCTATACAAACGCTTCATTTACCATATATTAATGAATGCATGAAACACACACATTCAGAATCATGACGATCTGGGTCTTAACTTGTGCACAAAACACACAAAACTGATTTTTCCAAGTTGTTTTTGTCCATAAAAAAACAACAACAGATTTTCTAACCTAATGCATTTCTATACCTTCTGCTTAATGTCATGGCAATGCACACTCAAGTAGAATATACCAGAAGTGTAATAATAACATTTTATAACCCCCTCTACCTGGCTTTACTGAGTCAAAGAGCAAACATTTTCAGGCTCTTCAGGACGCCAATAAACTCTTTGTGGACCTCTTGGCTTTATCAGCTCACTCTGTGTTTGTAAAGAGGGCTGGAGGGCTCCCTAATCAAACTGATAGTATTTTACTCTTTAGACACACACACACACACACACACACACACACACACACACACACACACACACACACACCTGCAAAAGCCAATGTGAAGAGCTGGAGTGGCTGCTGAGGCCACGGTCAAGGTTACGCCCACGAACCAGTGGGAGGTGCAGACTGTTATCACAGACGTGCCGATGAGCACAGATAGCGATGCACTTAAACAATATTCACATCAGATGCTCCCTCAGGGGGTTCATGCCGATTGCCTCCACAGAGGGCACCTGGGCTACGGCCGCTTAGCTGCTCTTCCTCTTCCTCATTCAAATGGGCGACCTGTATGTGCTCCATCTTGTTAAATGTTGATCACAGTAGTGGATTACATAGCCCGACCCTTCCTCTGTATAAAATTTAAAATGACACACTAAATGCACTTTAGAGGAAATATTTTGCTTATTTTCCATAAGGTGTAATCTATGAAAAGATTGTAATAACAATATATTTTAGGGCTTCCTCTTGGGATATGTAACAGTCACGTGTCCTGTGGGATTGACTCTAATATATTGTGACAGCATCAATATATCATGGCAGTGTCATATCTTAAGCTATTATACAATTTCCAAGTCTAATCTTCAACATAAGTAAGCCTAACGTTACATTAGTCATTACACTTTACTCCTAAATATTATTACTTCATGTCCTGGTTTAGTACATCAGCACTTTATACCTCAAGATTTACTAACTTCCATTATTTGAATAATTATATCACCAAAGCAGCTACTACATATCTAACTAATCAGTGGTTATGAATTTGGGTTTCTTTGTCCTTTTGGTAACACTTTCTTTTAAGATCTTTATATAAGTATGAGATTATAGGGAATAAGAAGCTTATACACACTTATAGCATAATATTATGGTATATATTGTTTAGCAGTCTTGTAGCTGCAAAAGAAAAAAGTTAACTATTAATTACACATTATTATATAACCTTAAGCAACTTTATGATGTAGAGGTTAATGCCTGTAAGCTCACCAGGATTGAGACGTAATGGCTATTAGGAATAAGGAAGGAAGGAACAAAAGAAATAACATATAACGAACCAAAAATGTATATCTATGATTGAATTATAACCTCATTCGATGATGTTAATGGCCTTTATTATTTCCTATTATGCAAATGTGTTATTATTAGTCTTCAGTTTAGTCGTCTTATTATCTTTTTTGTAGTGGGTAACAAAGTAACTTATTAAAGTACCTTAAAGTTTTGTTGCAGAGGGACTGAAAAGTAACCAAAGATTTGGTCACATGTAAAAGTAAACTGGAGCCAAAAGGTCTGTGTACGAACATTAGACCATACTAGACAGACTAATACAGCAATTTCAAGTTTCCATTTCACTTAACATGCAAATCTTTAATCTGTGGGTGGGAATCTGAACATAAAGATCTTTACTTAAAGAGGATTTCAAGCTCGATGAGCCACCAGATTGTTGGACCCTATGTGTATATAGATTTAAACCCAAGCCCAGACCGGGGACCTGCAGTCTACAGCAAATGATTTGTTAGCAGTAAGTTGCAAAAGCACAAGTCTGTTAGCCTGGGAAAACATGACTAATGCTTTGTGAAAGACTTATAGAATATTGTATTGTACACACACACACACACACACACACACACACACACACACACACACACACACACACACACACACACA